>NC_058507.1:15000-307500 GCF_020382885.2 Scatophagus argus | reverse complement strand
TTCAAAGCCTCCTTGATCATCGTCACAAAGTCCTCACTTTGAAGCAGAGACAAAAAATTACATAAACTCAAGAACAAATTTGAGTTACTTGTACTTATTTAAAGGCGTCCTGGTGACAGCTTTTATTATACTTTAGAGAAAAATGATCATTTTCAGGCTGGATGAACCCCCTGATGATCCGTCAGGTTTAGCTCAGGAAATGACTTCTTGTTGTTTCAAAACAAGAACTCTGGCGCTCAGTAAAGGAGTCCCACAAGGCTCTGTTCTTGAACCTCTATTATTCACTGTATACTGGAAGTTTTCTGATGTATTTTTACTCATTGTGAAGACAACAGCATTTGTTGATAAGTTGCTTGAGGTCAAACACTGTCAAAGCACAGGCAGTTTAGTAAAATGGAAAAAAAGATTTATTTTAGGGGATTTAATAACCACTGATTTAATAATCAGTGGGATTTTGGATGAGGTTTCTCTATCCATTAAACCCAAGCTGTCCTTGGTTCAGAAACATAGTTTTGTGTTTGAAGGAAATCTGATTCCAGAACAGTTATTCTGACCGCCTACAGGAAAACTCTGTCAGTGCAGAAACTAAATCCAGCTGAAGTGCTTCTTTTATAAAGTAATGTCAAATGAGATTCAGATGAGATTCATGTCATGTCATACTCTCACCTCGGTGACACTTGTTAAATGATTAAACTAGCTGATTAAATCCTGCTGCTTTATCACTAAATTTGTCCTGGGAGGCTTTTATTGTGAAAAATCTGCAGGATGTGGTCACTAACAAAGTAGAAACAGCTGGAATTAGAAACTAAAGGCTTCTCAAACACTTTGACATCACACTCACCCCGCTCTGTGATTGGTCAGCTATGTGGCGGTCAGGAAATGGGCTGAGACCTGATAATGTGACCACTTTTCTCCATATTTAAATGAGATCACGTCTCCTGTGTTCTCACTTCAGCCTCAGTGTGTTTGCTGGAAACCTGTTAAAACACACACACACACACACACACACACACACACACACACACACACACACACACACAGAGCTGCAGCTGAGTGTGAAAGGCAGCAGGGATTTACTATCTGAAGGTGTTGAAGGAGGCGAACAAATGGCTGCTGTGTGTGTGTGTGTGTGTGTGTGTGTGTGTGTTTAAGGGCACTTTCAAGGATTTCCTGTGTGTAACACTGCAGTGATTTATTCCTCTGTTCCCTGCAAGCTGACAGCCTGATCCTGTGTGTGTGTGTGTGTTTGCAGAGTCGGTCTGGCGTGTAGTCAAACCTGCAGCCTAAATGGAAAAGCTGAAAAAAGAAAAATAACATTTCAGAGCAGAAGCGCTGTGTTCAGGGACGTCAGGAAAACAGAAGAGTCTGTGTCTGAGCGAACGGCCCCTCTCTCCCTCTTAAAGAGATGTCTGTTCACTGAAAACACGAAGCCTTTTGACACACCACTGGTTCCGTTTGGTTTCCTCGTTCAAGCACGACAACATCTGAAGGTTTGCTACCAGCACCTCACTCACATTTGGAACCGTTTTCACTTGAACTCACCATCACAATCGATATCTGTCATTCAGTCCACTAAGTTCACTCAAAAATCTCAACATGTTGGATGAGATGTGGTTTGACGTTCATGTTCCCCTCAGGATGAACTCTGGTGATCCTCTGACTTTTCATCTTAGCGCTACCATCAGGTCAACATGTTCACATGACACCTGCAGGACCGATGACGCTCAGCCTCGGCTGCACTTTGTGTTCACTGCTGATTAGCTAATGTAAACATAAAGACGAATCAGAGTGTGTGTGTTAAACACTGCTGTGTGAATGCTGTATGAGGTCAGACTGTGGAGCAGCACCACAGCAGACACGCTGGCTTCCTGCAGTCTCGTCATCATAGTCAGGTTGTCAGGCAGCCCAAAGACAGACGGGCTGAATGGATGGATCCACAGTTGTTCATCAAGAAATAGTCCCGGCAGCGGAAAACGTGGTTGTGTATCGGTGCAGTCTGTGGATGCTGGACTGCAGCAGCATTTTTATAGAGCGCTGCAGTGAAATGGATGAGGAGGCTGAGCAGTGTGTTAGTGTGGAGACTGCACACACTCACACACCCACAGCGTCAGCAGGTCCCTGTAGAGAACACAAAGACCACCTTGTCGTCAGTTACTTTACATTCATTATGGTAACGTGCACAGAAATGACCTGCAGACAGACCAACAGACTGCACAGACGAAAACACGCTGAGCTGGTTCTCTGGTCTACTCCTGTTCTTCGCTGGTCTCCGTGTCAACGCTGTTGTGTACTGCAGGTCAACACAGATGTTTGCGTCTCACATCAGGTGAAATCCAAAGTCAGATGAATCAGATCACTGCAGATTTAAGTCTTCCACTTTCACTTGAAAACCAAAGTCACCACTCCATAACAGGTCGGGGATCAGCAAGTGTGTGATGGGCTGAACTCGCTCTGAACCGTCTCAACATCAACATGATGATTTGTGGTCACGATAATTACAGTCAACAGTCGTCTGCCCCAAGACAAAGTGAACCATAAAATACGTTAAAACTCTCCACATTTACCACCGAAGCAGACAGCAGAGACACAACGCGGTACAATGAGAGACAATAAGACAAGAGACGGATTGAAACACCTTGAGACAACGAGACACAACAAGATGCAATGAGATGACAACATCCGAAGGACTGAACTGGAACATGAAGAAACAAAGTCAAATGCAGTCAGAAAACACAGACGTGATGAGTTTGAGATCCCTGCAGCTAAACCGACGTGTGGTGGACTTCTGTCATTTTGTCCTGCCTCATACTCAATGTTCTCTTGGTCAGCTTAATTAACCGAGCAGTTTAAACACCAAACCAAATGAAAACTAAGACAGTAAACATTAGCATGTTAGCATGCTACAGTCCAGCCTCACAGGGCTGCTGGTAGGACTGCAGACTCTCAGACAGGTTCAGCCAGACTACTGGTCTGGATAAATAATTTGGATTGAGAGCAGAGACTGGCAGAGAGCTGTGAGAAATATGCAGATGAAAAGATTTCCTACGAAGGTCACAGTCAGGAGTGTGTGCAGCAGCTTAACATACAAACACAGTGTAAATATCTTGTGATTGGGCTGAGCAGCAGGGAGACGGGTTATTACTGGATGCCAACTGGGACAAAACCCTCAGAGCTCCCGGCTGTCAAGATTCAGGATCTGAGGTCAGAGGAAACAGATGAACCCAGAACAAAAAAACACTCATGTCAAAGTCCACATTTAATGAAGTGTAAAAAGGTTAAGCACCAGCATTCACAAAAATTATATATACACACACGTCAGTAACATTTACAGTTGCATATATGATCATTTACAAGAGTAAAATCTGTACCATCCAATCAATATGAAGCAAAACGTCAAGAGGAAAGCAGTTTCACTTTGGGTTGAAGGGTTTTGGATGTTAAACACTGACGCAAACTAATTTCTGCCTGCATCAAACTCTGATAAAGTCTTGGCATCGGCAGACGCATGATTTAAATGAATAACAGAAGTCGGAAGAGTGAATTTCAGCAGAATCCATTTGATCAGTACGTGTTTAGCCTAGTGTAGCACACAGATCAGAAGAAGAGGTAACTAGCTAGCTGCTAACTAATGCTTGAAAATCTGCATGTTTAGCCATTTGGTCACAAAATAGGGTGAGGACTGTCAAGGATCATCATCAGCAACAGGAGCAAGTAACCTAGCTATCAGAACCAGAATGTTAATTTTACCTGTCCTGTTCTGATTATTTGAAGACATTCAGATAAACTTCCAATGCCAATTTTATGGCTCTGAAGGCTGATCAACAAACTTTTGAGTTTGCTTGTAACCTCAAGAAAAAACTAAATACACAAATAGCTTCACTGTTAAGTGCTGCTAAAACCACAATGACTCATTTTTAAATTCCTATTTTTACACCTGCTGAACAAACAAGATACAACACCCAACACTCACTGAGCAGATTTTCCTCTTTTGATGGAGCTATGTTCACAGTTTCCCCTGCTACCAGTCTTTGTGCTAAGCTAGGCACACCTACCATAACATTTCATATGCTAGCAGTTCTTAGCTAGCTGATCTTAAGGTAGATTATGCTATATGATAAGTATTTGATAAAATATAGGCTGTTGCAGCAGTTTTGCGGGCACACTTGCTAGCAGTTCCCTCTTGCTTTGCTTTGCTGTGCTAAGCTAGCACAGGGGTTTTGATGGGTCTCTCTGTACCACAAATTAAGTTAAAGAGTTTGGTCTAGACCTGCTCAATTAAATTGAAATGAACACATCCTGTACCTACTGCTGCACTGACCACACAGAGATGAAACTGATATCCATCTAAAACATCTCATGAGTCTCATCTGAGAAGATTTACACCAATGTTGGACTGTTCCTTCAACTAAGAAAAGTAAAGTTAGAACTGAACTCTCTGGTAATCTGCAGATGAAACGACATTTGGCTGTAACAGCTGAAACCAGACCACATTTGTTTGGTGTTTGGTTTTTTTAGCTATCCAGATGAGCTAAAGTTGAAGTTTCAACAGCATTACAGTGACTTTATTTCACATCGTAACAGATGTGATACAGGACCAGCAACACTGACACAAACAATCTTGAAAAAACACAGAAATCTCCATGTCTCTCAATGGCATCCATTTTGTTTAAGTAAGAAAAAAAAAGAATTTGATTTTAATTATCTCAAGTGTGTAATCATGTGCAGAGACAGGTCATTATTCCACTAATTTGAAAGCAGTATAATGACCAAAACAGGAGGTGGAGGTTTTCATCCGTGATGATAAAAACCTCTAGAAACAAAACAAATGTTGGTCTGGTTTTCACCCAAGCATCTAAATGTTGTATAAATACACTATTATGACAACAAGTGTTAAACAAAGTGTTAAAAAAGACACATCAGATGTCGTGTATAAATGTTATATAAAATAGCCAGTACCATATACGCTATCCAATATGTACCAAGCAAATATATTAAGTTTTAAATAACTTTCATCAAATAACTTGAATCAGGGCTGTCCAATAAAAAGAGAAGCATATCCAGACGTTTGGCATGCAGTGTTGGTGCCCTACCGGGCTACAAAGTTTATATGATAATAAATACAAAACAAGACTACATACAAGTAAAAGGCTAACAGCGTTACAACGTCCATCCTGGCTACTGACAGTTTGCCTCAATGTCTCAAAGTGCAAGAAATAACAAGATCACTGCAGCAAGATACAAGATGCGACCTAATCCCTAAACTCAATTTAGGAACATTCGAAGAACCTTCTGGACAACCTTCTAAAGAACCCCATGGAGTCATTAAGGGAAGTCTTAAAAGACATTAGGAGAACCATCTGAAGAACTTGCTAAATTACTCTCTGAAGAACGCCTTTAAAGCAACACTGCTAGCAGAGATCAGAAAATGTGGTCCAGTAGAATCAATGACAGTCTCATTGTGCTTCAAACAAAACACTTGATGGAGTGTCTGACAGCTTAGAAATACACTTTCCAAAGGCAGAGTTCAACTTTACACAGTGATTGGTCAGTTGTGCGGAGGTGGGACCTGAACTTCTCCATGTGCCCCATTGAGCAACCGAAACAACCGAAACATTAAAGGTATTAAAGTGGGGGGCATTACCCACAATACCTGGTTAGTAATCAGACCTCACAGGCGCATACAGAGTGGCTGGAGGGACGTGGGGGACGAGGACGCAGGAAGTGTGGCAACTAATTCACAACAAATACAACGCTGTGGACAAGGATGCACTACACACCATACAAATTGTTTCGTTGAGAACTGAGAGAACTAAATTTCCTCTTGGGTCTTACTAACAGCTGGTTCAAGTCAGCCAAAGCACGTCATGAACCATGAAAGAGAGGGGAAAATGAAGGAGAGACCAATGTGATTGGCTGAATCCAAATAAAGCCTTCAACTCCTGACAAACAGAAGTTTCCTAAAAGTCAAAGTCAAAGTGAAAGTGTACTTTTGTCAAAAATCTATGTAACAGGGGTTAGCACAGAAAATTGAAATTTCGTTTGACCACCTAAAAGCATCAAAGGCTGCGTTGGTCCTGAATGCAGGAAGTCTTATTTCATTGGCTGATACTGAGAACCAGATATAACCATTGAATATAACATTAGGACAATTTATAAATGTTTTTAAATGACAGCATGTGTGTTTAGTGATTGTACCACCATGTTGAGTTGTTTGATATAATGAACTGGATTTGAAAATAGGGACTTGTGAGTTCACACGATTTGCCGCTTCCAAATATTGTTAAATGTGTGCACCTGAAGTGCATGTGAAAACCAAAACCCCAACATGATCCACATGCAGGCCATTTTAGGAACAGGAAGTTGATATGTTTGTCAACTATCAAGCAGTTTATATAATTTGCGAGGTTACTGAAAACAAAGATTCCTCCTTGTTCCCTTTTTAGTATTTAAAAGTCATACTGAAGGACAGGAAAAGACAACAGAGGTGATAAACCTCCACAGGTCACATAATTTCTGCCCCTGAAGTCACAAGGCTGTATGTTTCAGATGCACTCGACTGGTGTGTTTGAAGTGGACCTCCTAACCAAATACTTCTGAGCAGACAGGATATGAAGGACAGAGTAAATCAAGAAAAGCTGTTTTCTTATGGGGAGCACTCTCACACATGCTTATACAAAGATGGATGGCTGGTCTGGCGGTGTCTCCCAGGCTATAGAGACTTGAGGTTGGTTTAAATGTTAGTGTAGACAAGCGTTACTTCCATCTCATGCGTGTATCATCGTTCCGTCCAAAGCACATTCTGTCTTTCCATTAGGACTGGTTCAGGTACACTAGCAGTGCACCACGGGTAAGGCACCCTGCAGATCTGGCTCTGGTCCAGGACAGTCCTGCTGATTCACACGGTGGTCATGAGTTTGAGAGAACCTGACCTGAACCTGAGGATCTTTTTCTTCAGGCTTTGAGAGGCCTTGATCTTGATGAAGGCTTTTGCTTCGGCTGGAGTCATTTCCTGCCCCGTTGCCCTGGACCCAGCTGCAACTAACTGACTCCACCCCCGGCATATACCGCCTGTCCCATCCCCAGCCCCACCTCCTCCACTTTCCTCAGTATCACTTGTGGCGGTACTCCCCTCCACGTACTCCTCCTCACTGGACTCACTGTCTCCAAAACAGTTTGTGGTGTAGTTGGACTTCTCGTCCTCACTGGTGTCCACAATGGTGGAGTGAAAGAGGGAAGCACACTCGGCTGAATACTCTGAGTCACTTCCTGCCACATATGAGTATGGGCTGCTCAACTGCCCATCGGAGGGGAGGTACTCGTTAGCTGCAGAATGGCTCAACAGTTCCTTTCTCTGCCGCCGCTGAGCTCGCCTGAAAGCCTCATCGTATGGTACCTCCATCATTGCACGTAACCGCCGGTAGTTTTTTCTTTTGTACTTCGGTTTGGCAACAACCACAACCTGGTCACGTCCGTGGTGATGATGATGATGATGATGATGATGATGACCATGATGGTAGTGGTTATTGCAGCTGTGATGGTGGTTTCCATGGTGGTGGTACCTGGATGCACCTGATCGTGCGCTGCTCAGTGTTGATGTGGTGTGTCTGTCCAGAATTCGGCCTTCTGGGATGGATGCAGGGAGGCGTTTCATTCTGGAGGAGGGCACACCATGCGCAACACCACCACCACCAGCTGTTCTCTTGAAGACTTTAATGCCTCCATCTTCCAACAGCCGGGACTTTTTAGAACCAGACCTGTGTTGGGACTTATCACCTCTCCTATCAGAGGCAGGCTCATTGTGTTCAGAGGACCGACTTGTTTTCACTGTCATGCTGGTCTTCACCTTGACAGTCTTGACATTCCTGCTGCCATCCCTGCCGAGTTTGATGTTCTGCTGCTGGGTGGGAATGTACTTGGCATTAATCATGTCAGTCCCTCCACCTTCTCCTCCTGCTTCATCCTGACTCTGGCAAGAAGAACCTAGACTGACTGTCTCCTGCTCTAACTTATCAACCGTTTCTTTCTGGACAGTTTGGAGAGGCTTAGGGCTGTTCCTGGGAGTATCTGATTGTGTTTTGATGACAGGTGGTGATTTGAGAAGCAGTTCCTGGTCAGGAGGAAAACATGGCTGCTTGGTCTCTTTGGGGGAGGAGTAAGCTTTGGGACTGCCAAGCTCCCTGAATTCTTTAAGCAGGGTCGCTGTGGACACTGCTGAGGGAGGAAGAAGCTGTTTGCTTTTCTTCTTCAGTAGACTGCTAGTGCTTGTATTATCATCCTTGTTAGTGAGAGAAGAGTTATTTTGGATGCTATTTGTAAGAGGAAAGTTGTTCTGATTTTGGGCTGTGTCAGTGTTGTTAATCTTGAAGCCATGTTGCAGTGTGTCAATGCTGCTATCAGGAATAATATTTTGACTCTCCTTCTCCTCAGGTTTACTTTCCATAGACCACTGCCTTTGAGGAGATGAGATGGCAGCATTTTCTGCTAATCCAGCCGGCCCTCTCAAGGTCCCTAAACCAGACCCAGACAGCTGCCTCACACAAAGGCTGGCCTGCCTCAGGATGCTCTTTGAGGGGTCTGTGCTGATGCTGGTCCGGGGTCTGCTGGTCCTGACGCCCAGAGTCCTCCGCTGCACCAAACTTAAGATGTAGCAGTCCAGTCGCTTATGAGAGGGAGTTTGGGAGGAAGAAGTAGAGGGTGCTGGCCAAGAGGAGCTCTGAGCTACAAGAGGGGCTGAAACAGAAGTGCAAAGAGGAGAAGATTCTGGTTTGAGTCCTTCAACACCTTCGTCTCTGCTGTGACCTCCATGACTCAACATCTGTAGGAAGACGGGGCTCTGGACAGCCACGGCGTGCAGCGGGCTTGGGTAGCGGTACACATCGCTTCCATTTCGGCCCACCAGGTCGCAGTGGTACTTAAACTGGGACTCACAGGAGGCCATGGAGGAGATAGCATCCAGGGTGGGCGGGAGTGAGCGGCGGACTGTACCAGAAGAAGAGGAGTCATCGAAAAGACCGGCCAAACCGTCACACTCCAAACAGGCGAGCTCATCTGAAGGCATAAAGAGAAAGAATTTCAGATTATGAAACCAGACACAGCTGCAGATTCAGTTTCTTTGGATGACTTATGTGTACAGAGCTGCTGCAAACCACTGCTAAACATTTCACAGTTTCAAACATAAACAGTCCCAGTGAATCCAACTTTATTTCATGTTGCAGTGTTTCCTAATGTCAACAGCTGACAGGAAGTTACTCAGAGCAGAGCTGTTTCCTGTCCCTGCAGTTCTGATGAAATGCTCTGCTGAATGTGGTAATGACCCTGTTTGGACGGAGCGTACAGGCATTAGTAAGTGGAAAATTCTTTCCTGTGGAGACAGTGTGCTGTGAAATGTTAACTCCTCGTGTTCACCGCAGGTCCTGGATATGAAAAGAAAATCATATACATGTCTGGAGATGAATGGCCCTTCAGAGAGAGGAGATCTGGGGGTGTAGCTTTACACTGTGGGGCTGCTCAGAGCAATTTAGCAGAATTTATTCTAGGCTCAAAACCTTTCAAATGTCAGCTATAACAGCAAGAAGTTAACATCAGGACCAACATAGAGGCCAACAGAGGGGCGAGGGCAAGCTGTGGCCGTCTAACGTCAACAGGGAAGAAAGTTATTAATCCTTGAGACCAGATACCAGCAGTTTTACAAAGACTAGAGACCCAGTCAGTTAGCGGATTTAGTACAGAGGAAACCAATCATGACCAGTCACTTCTCAATGCTGCAGAGTCAAAGTGAAAGCAGAACTGCAAAGGTTCTGTTCCAGAAGAAAGAAAAAGTCCCCCGTCCTTGTCTCAGTTTACACGTGCTTCCTGTCAAATCTTTAACGAAGGACATGAAAAAATAACATAAAAACACATAAACAGCTGATGTCGTGGCATCACTTCCCGTCTAGCCATTGAACCTTCTGTAACTCCACACAATCTGTCATTCAACACTTCTTTAACTGGGCTTTCTGGGAAAACAAACTGCCTTCCTGAGTTTGCTCTGATGACTTAACAGTCACTTCATCTGTGGATGTTACGGTCTGCTGCGTGTTCTTCTGTATGATCACACTCATGTCAGATATAGTAATGAAGTCAAAACTCTGTGTGCATTTTGTTTCCATCGTCATGTATTTACTGTTCTTAAAGCTTAAAGATCGCAATGCTGTGTGTTTTAGCAAGAGTGACAGAACCAATCAGAGCAGTCTGAGGGGCGTCTCATTCACATCCTGTGATCATGTGATAGATGTGTGCGTGTGTGTGTGTGTTTGAGGTGTTAGCCCGCTGGTGTAGGTTAGCCATTTTGTTGGAGGTGTGACAGTTTGAGCCTTCAGTTCCCTCGCATCCAGACAATCACTAAGAGTAATTTGTTTCAGCTTTAACATCAACAACATTTCATTTATTCATACAACAATTTTCCAAACACAGTTACAAAGAGTTTTATCATGAAAACAATAGAGAGAATACTGATACTGTAGAATAACACATAAGAGGTGTGAGTTCATGAATCAGCTGGTCGACGGTTTAATCATTTCCGGAATAGAAATATAAAAACATCAAGAACTTTCCGTTTTTCCGTTTTCTATCACTTGAACTGAATCCATAAAGAGCAGATAAAATCAGAGGACAAACCAAACCGTCTGTGGAGAGGCAACAGTCAAGTGTGACTGTTTTTTCTAATATCTGCTGATCTTTCAACAAATACCAATCAGAAAATCTGAACTGTTTAAAAAGTGTAAAAGCAAATTCATTTTACACTGACGCTGGAGATCAAAAGATGACTTTTATTTTGAAAGCAACCAAAAGGAGCTCAGTGACCACATGTGAGATCAAACAGCAAGGGTGACGACGAAGGGAGGAGGAGGAGGAGGCTTCAGTGTCAGCATCATTCCCTCTCACCTGCCAATCATCCAATCAGTGACTGATCGGTTGCGTACCTGCAGACGGGAGGCGTCCATCAGCATCTGCCATCGAACAGAAACACTCACTGAAGACCGAGTTCGACGAATTAGAGAGGGAGCCGGACGCCCCATCACTCAGCTCATAGAAACCTGAGAGAGAGAGAGAGACGGGTGAGGGGGGACAAGCGGGGGAAAGATGGGTGAGGAGACAGGCAGGACAGAGTAAAAACTGTTTATGTGTGTCGCGTACGGAGGCCCAGAGGAGTCATTTTATCTTGCTCTCACACACAGATTCTAGTCTTAATTTGGACTCACAATAAATCACAAACTGCTCATTAAACTCAGTTTGGATTTCGGTACCTGAACTAGGACGGCTGTCAGTCTCCAGCTGCTCATGTGACGCCTCGGTGTCCAGTCGCAGGTCACTGATCTGTCGGTCCAGCTCCTGTAACTGACTGATGAGACCAGCGTCCCTCCTCCTCAGACAGTTCTGATGGAAATACTTACAGTTAGACACCAGGACTGATGAAAATCTAAGAGCTATGTTTTCCAAACCAACAGGGTCCTGATCCCAGAGGGGACCAGCTGGAACAGAACCAGACAAAGAACAGAACAAATGGAGAAGAAACAAAGTTAGTGTTAGACACAGAAAATATGATTTAAAACCAGCACAAAACAAAACAAAGGCAGATGTCAAAGAACTGAAAGCTGTCGAAGCTGACCTCAGATCTGCTGACAGACAAACATGATGAAGTAATAAGAAGTGTAGGAGCAGAGCTGTGCTGCAGTGTGAACACAGAGCCGACTGAAGCTTCAGCATTCAGGTCTTTCAGGGTCTGACCGTCGAAGCAGCTGCCGTCTCTCCGAGTGTCCCGTTTCATCAGAGCTTCATCGCTGCATCTTCATGGACGGTCATCTCTTCTGTCGTGGATCAGCGCTACTTACTGAACAATTATGCACCTGTTGGCGCTCAGCAGGGATCCGCTCCGGGTGAACACGTCCTGTAGTCGTCATTCAAACCGACTTCCATCAGCAGACTGGCTGAAACCCGATGCAGCTGACATTCTGATGGTTGGTCCTGAACAAGTTCACACTCCAGTTGACACCAGGTCAGAGGTCACAGGACCCACACTGATCATGATGATGAGCAGATTCATCATCACACTGAAACTTCATTGTGCTGATAGCCAGCAGAACAGAAACTCTGCCACTGCTGAACCGTCGGACTTCTTTAAAACCACGATGCTCGACGTTTTGGTCAAAGTTATTTTAAACATCAGCTGACAGTTTGAAAGCCTCCCTGTAGGAGAATTAGCAGGAGCACAGCTGCTGTACTCCACACTGTTTCCCTGTAGGAACATTAATAAACTTCCGATTCTGGCGATTCTGTCTGCGTGTCAGGAGTTTTAAATGATGCTGAGTGTGGATGAGCACAGCGTCTGTCTTAATGGAAAGATGGGCTTATCGTTACTGAGCCCCACTGCAGCTCATGTTATTGTTGTATTAATTCACCCTCCTGCAACACAATCACAATTTAGCTTTTATGACCCGTGGATTTAACTGTGATATGCTTAGATCTTCTCAGGACACATGGAAAAGATATCAGAACTTGATCAACAAAATAAAAGGTTGTTTAAATGGACAGTAATGTAAATTCTTAAATATGAGGCAGCACAGACAAACAGTGAGGGAAAACACTGAAGGGTTTTCCTGCACTGTGATGTCTCACATGTTAACTTTAAAGACATGAACACAGAGTGCAGCACAGTGCCGATAAATCAGCAGTTTGTTCCTTTAAATATTCTGCCCTGAGAACAAACTCAAGTCTGGACGATCCGCTGACACGCTGCTGCGTATTTCAGGACATCATACACACACACACACACACACACGCTCTCTCTGTTGGGACGGAAAACATGCGGGCTATGCAGCGCTGCTCTCAGGTCATGTGCTGCATTCCTGTGACTGAGCTGCATAGAAAAGAAACAAACTTCTGCTGATCTCTGATCAGTTTCAGACAGTCCAGAACCAGCTGTGACCCCTATACTAACACTGAACCTCCTGAAAGCTCCATAAGAACCGCTGGTCAAATGGTCAAACAGCTTCACAAACGGTGTGTGTGTGTGTGTGTGTGTGTGTGAGTGTGTGCGTGTGTGTGTGTGTGTGTGTGAGTGTGTGCGTGTGTGTGTGCAGCTGCTCTCTGGAATGAACCGCATGTTCAAACACAAACCGACGCTCCTCCACCCGTTTGTCCTGCCAATCAACCAGCTGATAGCCAAGCCCCTGACAGGAAGTGATGTCACACACACATACAGGTTCATCAGAGACTCTGACACACTGACTGGTGTCCTAACTATATACGACACAGACTGAGGACCGAGGACTGAGGACAGGGTTCACCGTCACATTGTTTTAATAAAGAAGGAGACAGTCAGCAATGGGGTCAACTCATGAACACAAAGACAGACTCAGGACCAGGACCAGGACCAGTCTCCTGAGCTTCCTGTGCAGACAGTTTGAACAGTGTGTTTGTGTCTCAGCTGCTTCGTCACTGAGCTGAAAGTCGATCTGCAGAGTTTCCAGCAGCTCGCAGGAATCTCCATTTGTTCCTGCTTACACGGGGGGGGGGGGGGGGGGGGGGGGGCTAATCTGATCCAGATTCAAGTTTAGAGCTGCAGCTGCAGGACGAACAGCGTCCAAAAACACAACACAACCGAACAAACGGGAACTCCGTCCTCAAACAAGACAAGGAGACTCTGACAGGACAGATGAAGATCAGACTTTCCGTCTGTAAAACACGACGCAAGAAAACCACAGAACATCACGAGGTTCTCCCTCACAGCAACATCACACTTCAAGCTTCCAGGAGGAAGCTGACGTGACTCTGATACTTTGATACAAGGCCTTAACATGTACCTTTCAAGGTAGATATTAAAACCTTTCCAGCATTTCCAGACTGAAGTTGCTCTCAGAGACGACACCGACACGACTGCTGACAGTCAGCTCAAACATCAGCTTTTTCCCCCAAAAGAAATAAAATATTTCCTTTGTTGTGTTGTGAGGAGTCCTTTATTTTGAAATTCTATTTCAAAATACGGGCCCGTTTAAGCTTCCTTCTCTTCCTGTTCATCCTCTGCACGTCCTCTCTTGCTCATCTGTTTTTCTGTAAAGCTGACAGACCTTGGAGTTGTGGTTTCTGGACTGTATGTCCCGTCTCCAACCACTCTGCCTGTCCACTAAGTCATTTTAGTTTGTCCCTTTGGACGATCCATCCCCAAGCCTCCTGCGCCTCCACCATTCAAACGGGTGAGGAAATCATACGACTGGTTGGTTCACGGGTTTCTTTGGCAACTTTGCTAAAAATGTCAGGGACTAAAACAAAGAGTGGGAGACAGACAGCAGATTCAGGGCCTGGACCATGAGTGGAGGACAGGGACAGAGACAGGGACAGAGTCTGTTGGTGTGGAATACCTGTACAGTACAATTCATCTGTTACTGAAGCTCAACAGCCCAACAGGAAGAGTGAGTGTGTGTGTTCATTATCTCTGAGCTGCTTCGGGCCACGTCGGATCATCACACCCCTTTAATTAAAAACACACACACACACACACACACCTCCTTTCTTGTTAAATATCTTAAACCTGGAATCACTGAAACTCCCAGCGTCCGTCTGAGCCGCGGGGGGCTGAGGATCAGAGCAGAGGAGTCAAACACAACCCCTCCCCCCACGACACACACACACACACACACACACACATCATGACATCATCGTCTTTATGAACAACAGGATGTCAGCAACAAATGAAGAAGAAGTGCAGAGTGAATCCATCAACAGAAACATTAAAATTTGATTAAAGTGTGTTTGTTAACTTGAATTTTTCCTGTCTTGTACTTTGATGTGACTAACAAGACGAGGCCTCGCGATGATGACGTGAGTTTTACTGCTTTTCTTTGGTGACACGAATCAGTAAATCTGCACTAAATTATATTTCTTATGCAAACACGTCCGAGCTGACTGGAGGAGTTTCTCAGGGATCGATTCTCAGTCCCTTAACTGTTTCTCACTCGTGACTTCGTTTGATGAGCTGATTGTGCTTCTGATCCACATCTGTTTCCTGTTATTTACTGCTGCAGCGCTTTAGCTTCACGTCCACATTTTATTTCAGTGATGCAAAATACAAACGCAGATTCTCCGTGTTTTGTTTTCGTGGAGGCTTTTTAAGGAGCCCCGTTGTGGAAATATTGACAGAAAGAGAAGGTTTGATCACTGACACACCAGTCGATATATTGATGACATTATTAACCAATCAAAACTTTTCTGGACAATTTTAATCAACTGTTTGTGAGGGTGGAAACAATTATCTGCTCATGGGCATTAAATGATCTTTATTCATACTCTAACAGATGTTGGAAGCAGTTGAGTTGAGTTTACTCTCATATTTATTTAATTATAGATGAGACGGATGGATACAGATTGAAGTTAAATCAGATTCTGTTTCAGACTGATGTGCAGCAGAACTGAATCTGTGACTCGGTCATCAACAGCTGTTTTGATACCTTACTGATCACTGAAGTCACTTTGGAACTAAACTGTCCAATGACTTCTGGTTCTCTGTTTTGTATTAGTAGGCTTTATTGACTAATACATTACTGAACAGGAATAATCAATAACGCCAATGGTTGTTAGCTTCAGGTTACTGAACCTCTCACATCTCTTGACTGCTTCAGATCATCAGTTTCTATATTAGAAGACAAGCGGACCTCGCCCTCATCGCTGACTTCTGACGTCACACAGCACACCTGAGTCATTCTGTCCCAGACTGGGTCACAGTCAGAGGTCATGAGACGGACAGGTCATGACTTACCAGTTGTTTCCTAAGCAGCAGGATGTTCTCCTCCAGCAGCTTCTCCTCGGAGTTCAGATGGGCGTCCTTCCGCCGCTCCTCCTCCGCCACCTCCTCGTCCCGGAGTCCCACTGCGGCCCGGACGAGCACCTCCTGCCGCTGCCGCAGGTACTCCAGCTCACCCAGCCCGGACACAGTGGCCTCCAGCCGCTCCCGCACCGAGCGCAGTCTCTCCGCCGCCTCGGCGTCAGCAGCGGCTCTATCCCGCCTGGAGGCGGCGGCGGACAGCAGCATGTCCTCCGTCAGACTCTCCGGCGTGACCTCAGGGTCTCTGCAGCGTCAGAGTCCGGAGGAACCGCAGGAACTGTACGGCATCGTGCGGGGCGCAGCCGCAAGCGCGGCAGCGTGATCGGACCAGAGCAGAGTAACCTGCTGGTTTATCCACCTGGTTAACTGGCCTGGTGATCTTATCCCGGGTAAATAAATCGGGTCAAACGGACAATGAATTCAGTGTAAGATTCTCAGGCTGGTCTCCTCTGCAGCTCTCAGGATCAACCGGTGGTCCAACGGCCCTGTTGCGCACGAACCGGTCAAATTAATCCGGTATTCAGCCTAGGGTCCAGTCAGGTACCGCGTCCAGTTCAGTCCCAGCAAGCTCCGGGGCAGCAGGGCTGAGCTGATAGCTCAGGAAGCGGCGGAGGGTCGGGGTGAACTCCGTCCTGCTGCCGCTCCTCCTGAAGCTCCGTCCAGACTGACCGACAGCATCACAGCTGCACGGACTCCACTAAGCCCCGCCCCCTCCACGCTGACAGACCGAGCTGCGTGATGTCAGCAACAATGAAGACAGGCATTTCCTGTAAGGACCTTCAAAATAAAAAAAATCCTGACTATCCCGTGAGAGCTTTTCTGAGCTGTAAGACAGACGTTCCTCTCTGCAGTGGCTTCATAAGAAGTTGATATTTATAATCATGAGTAGTTTCACTGTTGAGAATTTGAAGTATTCTGAGGTGGATTTTTTTGTACTTGTACTTAGCCTAAGTACATATATTCAAACATAGCTACTGTGTGCTGTGAGTTTTACATGTAATGGAGCCTTTACTACTTTCACTGAAGTAAAAGTTCCACATACCCCTGGATATATCACACGTGAACATTTCACAAAATGGACATATGCAGTTTTTAGACGTGAGACACAAGACAATATTTCACATGTTTTTTTGTTAAGGAATCATTTCTCTGGCACAATCAAACAATGATAAGATAATGAGTTTTAATTTAGATCCTCCAAAGAAACTTCACTCCAAATAAAAGGAAAGAAGAAACAAACTCCAGTTCAAATTATTATGTATTCATATTAAAATATATCTTAATATAAATAAATAGATCTTCAAGTATTTATTAAGTCACATACTGAAAGTGTCTCTGTGTGTTTATAAATGTTGGTCAATCACTAACAGTATAAATAAATTAGAACGTTGTGAGTAAAACAAACAAAAATCAAAGTCTGAGATGATGTAATACCCATCCATCCATTTTCTATACCGCTTATCCGTCAGGGTCGCGGGGGAGCTGGAGCCTATCCCAGCTGACTACGGGCGAGAGGCGGGGTTCACCCTGGACTGGTCGCCAGTCAATCGCAGGGCCAACACACAAAGACAGACAACCACACACACTCACACTCACACCTAGGGGCAATGTAGAGCAACCTAATGTGCATGTTTTTGGTATTGTGGGAGGAAGCCGGAGAACCCGGAGAAAACCCACGCAGGCACAGGGAGAACATGCAAACTCCACATAGAAGGGCCCACACCGGGATTCGAACCTGGAACCCTCTTGCTATGAGGAGACAGTGCTAACCACTGCACCACCGTGCCGCCCATGAGGTAATATGTTTATGTATATTTAAGTTTTTTCAGCTAGATTTACCTTGATTTGCAGATGAGTAACAAAACAAAAATATTATTTTGGAGGGAACATCACACAATTTCCTGTCTGATTGTATTATTTGTGTGATTGTGATTTTCCGTCCCTTAAACCCTCCTCTTCTCTCAGGCTTCCGTCAGGTCCAAAAGCCCTCCAATTTAAGACCAACATTCAGCAGCACATAATATTTAATCATGAAAAATCTGTTCTGTGTGATATCTGTATTTATATAAAATACACAGTGAAAATACAACACAGGTTTTACACAAAACTGTTAAGTTAATTTGAATGAAAATGTGAATTAACTCCTGAACATTTTCCCCAGTATATTTAAGTCACGTGTCTTCACTTTGAAATCTTTGCTGTTCTCTGTATAATGAAGTGTTGATTAGTGCGTCATTGTGTGGTTTTCGGGTCATTTTGGACTAATGAGTCTCTATTAAGATTTAATGAGGTCGATGCTGTGCTTTATTTGTATATTAATGAGGAGGAGGAGCTGAGTGAATAGCGCCCCCTGCTGCTGGAAACACTCATCCGATTTGATTTTAATATGAGAGAGTCCACGGGTCACTCCCTGTCCTGTCTGCTGGACTTATAGGAGACGTATTGGGTGGGACAACATGTCGCATTACATAGTGGACTGTTCACCACAATCTGACTGCATCACATACACAGACTAGATGTGACCTCCAGTTTGTCACGAATCATTTGTCATCATTAACTGAAGGTGTGCCACTTTTTCTCTACATTTCAACATTAAAGTCCCGAGAAAAGCTCCTTTGTAATCCTTTCTCTGAGGACATAATGTCCTGTTACAAAGTTAATCAGCTTGTCACCCGTTGACCAATCAGGCAAGTTGACGCTGAACTGAAAAGCAGAAAAACCAACAATGGGAAAAAGGAACAAAAAACCTCAACTGTGTGTTGAGACAAAGAATGCATGAAGAGACAGGGGGTCGTCCTGCCCTGGGACAGGAAGGCTGCTCTGTCTTACTGGGCTCTAACTGGATTGATGCTCACATTCTCTGGAACTTCTGGTAGTGAAATACATCTGTTTAACTCTGAACTTATCATTACAGCATACATATAAACTCACAGAAATGATTTAAAGATGAACACACACACACAGATTAGAACTCAGTACATTCTGTGTGTGTGTACAAAAGCAGAACTTAAAACTAGCGAGATGGGACAAAGATATCAGGACAGAAACATGAGACGAGATTGTTTGAGTGTCTTTGTGTTTGGGATTTTGGTTTTAAAGACCATAGTGTCTGTTAAAAGGACATACTGACACCCTGTGGATATTATCTACAGCTTTAAAGACCTTTTCTGTGACTGTCTGGTTGATCATAACTCTGGGTGGTGCATTTCCCAGCTAGCTACTATCGTTTTTAGCTTGGACAGCTTAACAGCTGCTGTTAGCATGGATATTTTTTACTTAGAAAGATTTTCAACATCATCTCTTGAAATATGAAGACCTGCAGTCAATCATGAGAAACCAGCAGCTGATCTGCAGGATGTTAACTAGCAGTTGTGGTTGGACACATTGTCAACAGCGACGAGTCCGGCTACAGGCAGGAGGTGGAACGCCTGGAGGGTTGGTGCAGGGAAAACAACCTCTGCATCAGCGTGAAGAAGACCAAGGAGATGATCGTGGACTTCAGAAGGGGCAGACATCTCCCCCTTCCTCCCCTGTACATCGGAGGGACAGCGGTGGAAGTGGTCTCCAGTTTCAGGTACCTGGGCGTCCACATAATGGACGACCTCACCTGGAGCAACAACACTTCCTGCCTCATCAGGAAGGCACACCAGCGCCTCTACTTCCTCAGGAGGCTGAAGCGTGCCGGACTGGGGAGCTCAGTCCTGACATCCTTCTACAGATGTGTGGTGGAGAGTGCTGTCCTGTGCTCCTGCATCACTGTGTGGCACAGCAGCTGCTCTGCAGCAGAGAAGAAGGCTCTGCAGAGGGTGGTGAAAGCTGCACAAAAGACTGTGGGACACAGCCTATCCACCACCACAGACATTTACACCTCCAGGTGCAGGAAAAGGGCCTCCTGCATCATGAAGGACCCCACCCACCCCTCACACAAACTGTTTGCCCCTCTGCCCTCAGGCAGGAGGCTGCGGAGCATCAAGAGCAGGACCACCAGACTGAGGAACAGCTTCTTACCAGATGCTGTGAGACTGTTGAACTCTGGAGGTCCTCTGTAGACTCTGCTGCTACCCCATCCCCCCTGTTAGCCAGAGACTCAGCTCAGACTGGCAGGTGTTCACTCCACTGCTAAAAGGAGGATTTCAAGTCCAGGGTAGGGGGACCCAGAAGGGAGAGCCAACCAAAAAGACTGCTAACTTCTACTGCTAACTGAGCTAACAACAGATAACTAGCTAAACTTAACTAATGATGCACTTAACAGCAGTTAGCAAGAGTTAAAGCTATCAAAGGGAGTGCAGGCAGAGCAGCCGGCAGTCTTCAAAGAGAAAACTGGAAAATGTTTTCTCCAATAGATCTGATCCAGGTTTGAGTCCTGGTCAGAGCAGCTGTGAATCACCGGATTAAAGACTGAGCTTTGTTGTGCCTGCAGCAGATCAATAAAATGATCTCTGGTAACCACACACAAGCTGGAGCCGTTAGCTCCAGAGGCTAAATCCAAGTCAGAAAATACAGATGGGTCCAGACTGAGGTTTGATACCTTGTTGCTATGGCAACACTTCCATATTCATTTTTAAACGGCAAAAGACTGCAAAGTTTCAGACTTGTGCAACGTAGACAACTGATGGAGGCCTAGATGTGAACACAAACACGAGTCAGTGATGTGGAGGACGAAGGACAGAAACAGAGAAGACAACAGAACTGATAAAGTATTCACGAAGCTTTTCAAACAAAGAGCTTCACCTGCTGCTGCATCTCTGCTGATATTTATGGACCCCTAATGCACACAGGAGACCTCCAGAGACAGTCCAGTCCACTATGTGAAGCAGGTCAGCAGCAGGAACCATATCATGTCCTCCTCACTCACACACAAGATGGTGATTAACACTCTGAGGGTTGAGATGAAGACAAACGTCTCATCGCAGTGACTGGACGACAGAATGTGTCCTGTAGTTGACTTCACAGAAGATGAAGGTGATGATGAGGAGGAGCAGCTTCATTAAACCTGATCAGAGTTAATCATTTATCTGAGAGTATTGATCACCAGACAGACACACAGAGAGCTCATCAGTACCGTCAGACACACAAACAGAAGGTCTGAAACCTGCTGGACTCAAACTGCATGTGTGTGTGTGTGTGTGTGTGTGTGTGTGTGTCTCACTGTCTCTCCTGCTGCTTCGCTGATCTCATTTCCTGCTTATCGTTTCCTATCTCAACACGCTGACTGTGTGTGTGTTTCTGCTTCACTCACACTTTTTCGTGTGTGTGTGTGTGTGTGTGTGTGTGCGTGTGTGCGTGCGTGCGTGATGAGCGTGTCCCACAGTTCTGACTTGCTGTCAGGACAAAGATTCAGTTTTCTGTTTCTTTATACTGTACTACACTCATATTATAATGTTTGTTACTTTGCAGTTTCAGTTTATTCATATTAAAAATAAACTTTAAAAAAATCTATTTATTCTGTGAACAATCAGACAAAAATAAGTCAATAATCTATCTGTCACCAATCAAATTGACCTCATGATGCAGCTCACAGCAGAAGTTTAGTCTCTCTAGAAAACATCGATGGTGGAGGAGTCTGTATCTGCTGCTTTCTCCTCCATCATCTCCTCCTCCAGTCTGACGGAAGGCAGATGAACTTCCATCCTCCTGTTTCCTGCTGCAGAAACAAACACAAATCATCAATCAGCCTCACTTCACTACAGCTCAGACACAATACGACACTGACATGCCGATCGATTGACAGGCTGATCGATGGGCTCTGAATATATAATAATAAATAATACATAATAAACCTCTGTGTCTCCATGGCAACGCACACACAAAACATCTTTGTGAGCCGGTTGTCACGGTTACCGAGCTCATTCTAATTACAGACACAGAGATGAAACTGACAGACCTTCAACTTTACACACAAACATGCTCTCTGATTGGACAGTAAACATGACAACCAGTCAGCAATGTCCACAAAATACAAAAGACTTGTCATCACAAGTAATCCAGTGCTGACGTCTATTTTGAAAATCAAGTGTAGAATATTGAAAACTCGATCACGCGGCAGACTGACTCTCAGTGTCACACGGGAAATGAAACTTGTCTTGTTATTGCTGGGATTATTTTCACACAGCGCGTCTTTTCACTGAACACGCAGTGAAGATTCAACCGTCAGCATGTCCTCCACCCCACACACACACAGCTCAGTCAGTGTAAACATTACCATGTATGGAGAGGCTGGATCAGTCAGTGAGCTGTTCTCACACACACACACACACACACACACACACACAGTCATGATGGTGATGACAGTTTTTCTTTCTGTATTACGTCCTGTTGTTTGTAACATCTGCTACTACAACTTTGTACAACAACCTGCTGACATGCATAAAACATACACATAAAATTATTAGTAGTATTAGTATTGATAGTATCAGTATGAGAAACCAGTGAAAGCGACTGTGAGACACTGAATTGTGTCCTCAGCAGAGACTAAACACTGGAACAGACAGCAGTGGAGACACGTCGCCCTCTAGTGGTCACCTGCTCATTAAACTTAGACAGAAAACACTGACAGACTGTGAGCTTCCTACCTGTTTGTGGTTCATATGCTCTGACCAGGACAGGAGCTACCTGAGCACGCGCACACGCGCACACGCACACACGCACACACGCACGCACACACACACACACACACACACACAGTTAGTTTACCTCACTTCAGTAATGAGTAATGAGGTACGCAGGGTATGTGAGTGTGTGTGTCTCACCTGTTCGACAGCATGTGTGTCCACCAGCAGTGAAGGAGGAGACAACAGGTCAGCCTGGAGGTCAGAGGTCAGTGCACCAACTGGCTCCATCATCAGGTCATCCATGGTTACCGAACCCTGACTGGTCGCTTCAAAAATGACTTCTGACACCTCTGGAAAAAGACATGAGCTGTGTGATGTCAGAATGATGTCATAGTGATGTCACTTGTTGTTGGTGTTTGAAGTCAAACAATAAACAAGTAGATTAGTTTGGCTGGAGATACATGAAATATTTTCTCATTAAATGTTCCCTGCGAAGACGACCCTCAATGAGTTGTTAGGGGGCAGTCGTGGCCTAGAGGTTGGAGAAGCAGCTTGTGATCGGAAGATCGCTGGTTTGATTCCCTCACCGGAGTGATAATGTCCCCACCCCCCATTAGCAGGCTGATGTGCCCTTGAGCAAGGCACTTAACCCCCGATATGCTCCCCGGGGGCTTGATGCTGTCCACTGCTCCTGTGTGTGTTTCACTGCATGTTGCATGTGTGTGTGTGTTTCAGTCAGTGATGGGTTAAATGCAGAGAAGTCATTTCCCAGTTTGGGATTAATAAAGTAACTTAAATTAAATTAAATTAAAAATTGATGGACGGGACTTCCGTCTATTAATTGTCTCAATTTGACTTCTGTGTCTAATGGCAGAGACAAAGAGACAGTCAGGTTAATGGCTGCTGTCACGTGACTGGACAGTAAAGACTTGTTGATACTCTCCTGCTGTAATGACTTCCTGTGTAAACTGCTTTAACCCGCACAGCATAAAGTTTGGTGTAGTTTGCCCTCAGCGTGTGTCTACAGGCAGTCGTACCTGCACTCTGACTGATCTGTCCAGGTGAGGAGGAGGGTTGACCCTGGTGGGCGGCACTCTTTCTGCAGTTCTTGAGATTTGAAGTTTGGTGAGGTTTTGGAGTCCGGTCATCTATCACCTCCCCAACACTCACCACCTCATCCTCCTCCTCCTGATCCCTCCACCAGGAGCCCTGAGAACACAAGAAGTCAAAGGTCACAGTGTGTGTGTGCATGTGAGGGGACAAAAATCTGTTTACACAGTCACATTGTGAGGATCCGCCTTACATGTGGGGACAAAATGTCCACACAACATAAATCCTTAAATGTTCGTGTGAAGAGTTGTTTTAAGGTTAGGTTTAAGGTTGATGTTAGGATTAGGTTAATGTAAGTAAGGTTTATTGTTATGGTCAGGTGGTGGTTAAGGCTCCAGGAAATGAATGGAAGTCAATGTAATGTCCCCAAAAGTGATAAAAACAAGACTGTGTGTGTGTGTGTGTGTGTGTGTACGTCTGGCTGTGGTCTCTCTCCTCCGTGTGTGTGTGTGACTCCTTGCTTCATCTTGGTCAGGAGAGTCAGCAGGAGGTCATGACCTCTGACCTGTCCTTCACTGGGGGGGTCAAAGTCCTGGACGAGGGACATGTGACAAAACAGTCTGACAGGAAATACAACAGACTGTAGTACTAACACCATTACCACTGCAGTACTACTGTGATCACTGGGGGACAAACAAACATGTTCCTCACCATCTCCTGCAGCTCCTGGAGAGAGCTAGAGAAACTGCAGACAGCCTCCTCCTCTGAGAGACAGACAGACAGACAGACAGGCACTTGAGATTTCTTGGGAAGTGACTTTAAAGTGAAATGTTTGGTGGTTTACTTCAGATGTTGAGAAAAGAGATAGCATGTGGGCCTGATGATGAAGATGATGAACTGACCTGTCATGGCAGTCAGCTGGTTGACACTGATGAGCAGTTCTCCCTCTGAGATGTGTTTGAGAGCTGCATCAGTCCCTGCTGTCACCACACTGCTGCTGCTGCCACTGGAGCTGCTGGTGTTAGAGGTGCTGGGGTCCTCTGAGGAGCTGCAGGGGGACGCTGGTCTGGGATCAGGACTGTGGGGAGGGGGAGGAGACAGGGAGGAAACAGGAGGGATGGAGGGGGGAGGAGGAGGGGAGGAGAGAGGAGGCTCCTCCTCAGCTACTGACATCAGGCTGTAGGACGAGAGATGAGGACACAGTGAGTCTTTCATGTGAACTGTCTGTGGGGCCAAACAACAACAAAAAACACTGGATCCCGTTTTGCCCAGTAAACAAGTGTGTGCATACAGAGCCTGAGAGTGTGTGTCGAGGTGTTCCTCTGGTCTCTCTTCATCCAATGGCAGCTCAGCATCTCCCCAGGGGAGAGGGGGCGGGGCATGACACAGAACAGGAGGACTTCCTGGAGGGTGGGTGGGCTCTGGGCTGGAGGTGGGCGTGGCTACAGGCTCTGAGGTCACAGTCAGACAGTATAGTGAGTCATTAACTCGAGAAAGCTGATAATGATATGAATGAGCTAAAGCTTCCGCAGCTGTTTCTCACCCGGTGCTGTGATTGGCTGAGGAGACTCCTTGTTCAGCAGGCTGGTTGGCTCAAAAGGAGAGGGTGTGGCCAGAGGTGGTGTCTGTCTGCTGGGCGGGGTTGGGCTGGGTGAAGGGATGGGTGCTAGTGTAGGAACCAGTGGTACCAGTTTTTCCTGGAGCAGGACCAGCAACAGGATTAAGACAAACTGAAGAGCGAAAATTCTGAAGATGTAGTTTGTTCTGAGTTGTTGTACCTCCTGGTCTGCTTCTAGACCCGGCTCTGGTGGTTTCATTCCTGGTTCTGGTCCTGTTTCCAGTGCATCTCTGTGTCCCAGCATCAGTACAATGTGCTCAGTCAGAACCTCATCGACCAGCTGCCTGATCAGAGCAGAGTCCACAGCCACGTTGGAGTCCACAAACAGCTGTAGGCCTCCACCTCCTGCTGCCTCTACTGAACACACACAACAAGAACATCACCCATCCGTGCAGCTACAGACAGTCTGACAGATTGTGAGCCGGCAGCCACAGACAAGAAGTCAGACAGCCTAACATGCAGTTGCTTTAAGATGTGATGATGACAAGAAAAAACAAAGAATAACAGCAGACTTATGGGTTGATGTGAGTGATTGCTAGCAAGAACTCAACCCCCAATGTCCGAGCTGACACTCTGCTCCTGATCCT
This sequence comes from Scatophagus argus, assembly GCF_020382885.2. Classification (NCBI taxonomy): domain Eukaryota; kingdom Metazoa; phylum Chordata; class Actinopteri; family Scatophagidae; genus Scatophagus; species Scatophagus argus. The sequence continues at coordinate 281,838 of NC_058507.1, read as the reverse complement.
CTGATTGGTCAGTGGAGTGGGTCTGGGCGGGGTCAGAGGGAGGAGTGCGGTACATCTCTGAGATCATTCTGGCCATGAGCTGCTGCTCCACCCTGGACACAAACAAACAGAACAGAACAAAGCCATGAGAATCCAGTTCAGACCAGTTCAGTCCAGATCTGATCTGTTTCTCACCATTCCACCAGCCGGCTCTCCAGGGCGTCTCTCCGCTGGTTGAGGCCCTCAAAGGAGGTGTGATCCTGGGCAGGGAGGACAGAGGGGGCCTGAGGAGGGAAGACCGGACCCTGATACAGGACAAGAGGAGGAGATGGACCTCCATCCAACTCTACCACCTCCTCACCCACAACACTAAGTTCCTCCTGAGAAGAAAGAACAAACAGGAAGTGACCTGAACAAACTTAATTTGAAGGAAAAAATTATGAACTTTCTGCTGTTAAATGCTGGTTCATCACAGCAGCAACAATTCAAATAAACTGAACAAGAAAGAATAAAATACTCAACACTACTGTAAGACAACAGACATGCTGTAAAGAAAACAGTTGAACTGATTACAACCCCGTCTGCTTTGTCCTGATCCAGGAACAGACAGCAGAGACCTGGCTGTGGATCTGAGAAGCACAGAGGAGCAGCAGGCCAGATGATCATTGCAGGTGTTTTACAGAAGAGCAGTAAAATCTTCAAATCAACGGACTGGTGACCAGAGAAGAGGCTGAAACTGGACTCGTGAAGACAGAAGACAGAGAGTCCTGCCCCCCCGCACAGACCTGTCTCACACCTCTCACCTCAAGTCAACAATCAGTGCTTGTCAGACTGGAGCAGGAAGTGGTTTTCAATTTGTGTCCAGCAGGGGGAGTTGTGGGACTGCAGCTGAGTCACACCAGGTCACAAAAATAGATGAGGAGGGGGAGAAGGAGGAGAGGAAGACAAAGGTTACCTGGACAACATCAGCTACAGACAGGAAGTCTGTTCCGGGGAAGATGTTCTCTTCGTCCTCCTCTTCTTCACTCTTCCTCTCAATAACATCAACATGAGGATGAGGAGGAGGAGGAGGAGGAGCTTCACCTGCATTCAGCTGGTCTGCCTCCTGTCAACACAAAACCTGTCAGTGACCTCTGCCTCTGTGAATAAAACTTAATTTAGCGGTTTTGATGAACATAAAGAGACGATAAATGACTGAATCAGTAATGAATTAAAATAATGATTAGTGAGGACTGAGGACAATAAAGGAAGCAGGATCTGAAATAAGTGTTTCACACTGAGCTGAACAGTTTAAATCAGACTTTATCAATAATCAATATATCAATAAGTGAAGCTGAGGCTGCTTCAGGCTGCGGACGGATGTCCTCTGAACTCTTCAGCGTCAGACTGAAATCACCTGTTTCTGAATGGACAGGTAAAGCAGAGGGGTAAACAGGAAGCAGTTGTGGGAGGTGACAGTGAGGTTCCTGTGGTAGTTGAATTTCCCTCGGGATCAATAAAGTATCTATCTATCTAGCTTACCACCAGTGAAGGGGAACACAAACAAAGCAAGATGTTCAGCACGTGAGAAAGGCTTCTAAAGAGGGAGAAGGACGACGAGGAGCAGACAGATGTTCGTGGTGCTCCAGGTGAGCGTGTGCTGTTTGAACAATACTTACGTGTAGGCAGCTAGTTACCGTGGTAACAGAACAGGACGGAGGCTTGTTTCATGCAGTGTCTGAAATGACGGCTGCTGCCTGAAGGGGGCGTAGCCGGACATCAGACCTGAGGATTCAAACGTACCTGTGACTGACGCTTGTAATCCACAGCAACCACACTAGATGTGGGACGAGCTGTGGGTGGGCATGTCACTTCCTGTTGACGCTCAGCGAGACACCTGGGGTCCGCCCTGGGGTGACCTGATGGGCAGGACAGTCAACTTTGATCTTCAATATATTTTTTATCTCAAATTTTTCATTCACACTACAACAAAATCGAATAATAATACTTTGACGGTAATTCGTTTACCAACCCAGTGGGATTGCTATGGGAACAGAGTAACTGTCAGCAGAGGTTGCTGTGAGGCCAGTGGGGTCACCAGAGGTCAGGCGGGAGGGGCTGATGATGCAATAATGCTGAGGTGGTGCAGGGGTCAGGCTGAGGGGAGGAGCCAAACACGTCTGAGTCTTACATGACTTCACCTTTACACCTGAGGGAGTCACAAACAGGAAACAGGAAGACAATCAAACCTGTGATGCTGCTGTTACACATTTGAACCAATAGGATGCAAGGACGAGACGCCTGAGGTCATCATTTACATGCTCAGCTCTCATTGGACAATGTGACGATGCGTTTATGATTGGCTTACACTGTGTCAGCTGACCACACTGTCTGTCTGTCTAACTGTAAATCTGTTGGGTTAGAAAACCTTCAGAGACATGATGTTTAGTTCACAATGACCCGCATCCTCTCAAAACCACTTTCTGACCTCTGACGCTCTCCACCAGCCGGGGGCGGGGCTTCCTGCTGAGTGGCGAGCCAGGAGAGCAAAAGCGAAGGTATGGACTTTTCTTCAGTGTTCGTCTCAGACCTTCATACGGAGCTCTGCCATACAGACGAGACAGGTAGGACTCTCCATCCACCTCCACCTGCTGGCTGTCTGTTGTTCTACTGGTGGTTCCATCAGGCTCTGCTCTCTGCAGCTGAAGACACAACCAATCAATCAATGACATCCTCATCTATGAGTCATCGCTCGTGCTACTGATCAAATCAATAAATCTGAGTCAAGGCCAGACTGACCAGGCTGTGTCCAGCTGTCCGTTCCCTACTTCCTCTCTCTGCTGCAGTCTTACTTGCTGTTCCTCTGAGCACGCTCACTGGCCTCCCCTTGCCTGAATGGGTAGGCCTCCCAGAAACCTTCTGCTGTGATGTCATCATGGCATCTCTCCTGGCTGAGTGTTTGGTGGCAGTGTCCTTTGAAGACATCTCTGCCTGAGGACAGGAGGAGGGGGCAGCATTTTAAAAACTGTGCATCATGAGGGTGGACTGCTTTTCTCCTGGAATTCCAGGTGTTCCAAGATGTGTATAAATCCACCTGTGAGCTCACCTGGACATCTTTGGTTACAGTGTGGATCCAGGCGTCCACTGTCTTCTTGACCCGAACCTTGTCAGTCCAGTCTCTGAAGAGGACAGAAAAACCGAGCAGGGTCACACTGTCTTCTTCTGCGGTGTTTCTGTAAGCGGGTTTCATTTATTTCATTTCCTCTTTGGTGTTTAATGTTGGTGGGACGTTTTCTTCATGTGGTAAAAAACATCAGAGCAAGTCAGCACTTGTGCTGTTGATCTGTTTCTGCACAATGACACTGAAGACCTTAAAAACCAGAGATTAATCTGTCATTTGCAACAACACAGTTTGGGACAGGGTAATAAACAAGACTTATCAATCAAAGAATTATGCAAGATGAAATGTAATGTGCATGATTATCTGCATACAGCTCACACTTTAAAACCTTGGCTCTCCTGTAGCTGTTGCTCTGACATACTCACATGATTCTTGTCTCTGTTGGTTGCATCGATATGCCTGAATGCACTTACTGTAAGTCGCTAAATAAATGTAACAATGATGTAATGTAATGCGTCAGTCTTGTTTCAGCTGCCGAAGGGTTTTCCCTGATAAATTTATTTGTTAAGTGAGAGGAATTAGAGAGGTTTGACTGAAGGACACAGAGACAGTGTCTCTTCGGTGTGACAGCTGTCAGTCTTGGGGGGTGATGTTTGGGTGCAGTTTGATCTCATCACAGCTCTGAGGCCAACTGTCAAGCAAACGCTGTCAGAGCTCATGTGTTTGACTGCAGCTCTAAACCAACAGCTGAACACAAACCAGAATTCCTTTGCTATAAACTCAGACCAACAAACACTGATCAATAATCACTAACAATAGTCAACTGTCAAAAGATAAATGAAGTACAAACAGCTACCTGTTGGCAGGTTTTAAAGTAATATTAGCATGCTGTAACCCAGATAAAGTGAGTGTTAACTCTTTTAGATACTTCGATTAGCATTAGCTACCTTTTAGCAGCCAGTGCCTCCAATTGGCAGTGCAGGACCTCTCCTGTTTTGCCTCTCTGCAGAGCCTCCAGGTTCTCCTCCAAAACCTTCTTCTGCCTCTGAACCTGACGAAGAACCTGACCTGCCTCCTCCAACATGGATGGAACCACAGGCCTGCTCTGGAACTGCTGGGACTGGATTCGACTGGTTTGATCTTTTTGTGACTGGCTTTGTTGGACAAGCATTTGATGAGACTGGGAGTGGGGTTGTTGGGATTGAGATTGGTTTTGTTGGGACTTGGACTGGAAGTGGTTTTGTTGAATGAAATTTTTTTGGAGAGAGTTTTGATGGGACTGGGAGTGGGTTTGTTGGGAATGAGACTGGTTTTGTTCGGGCTGAGTTTGCTGGGACTTAGACTGTTGGTACTTGGATTGGAAGTGGCTTGATTTGAAGAGATTTTGTTGGAGCTGGAGTTGCTGGGGACAGGACTGCTGAACCAGATTCTGTTGGAATTGGCGGTGCTCTGGACCAGTTCTCATGGCTTTTTGAGACCCCTCTGGCTGTTGGATGACAGAAAATCTTAAGTTCAGATGCTGATGCTAATTTTGTAATTTTTAATTTTATACTGTACTTGTACTGCACTGTACTCTACTGTACTGCATTGTATTCTACTGTGCTACACTACTGTACTGCACTGTACCATCAGCAGCATCTTCATCTCAGTCTTCAAACGTCCCATCTCCCTCAGCATGTCATTGGTCCTCCTTGCTGCTGCCTGACTGTGATTAGCTGAAGACTGGAGGTGACTTCCTGCAGCTGGCTGGGTTGCTGTGGAAACACTGGCAGAAAAAGACCAATAGAGACCAGTTTACAGTAGGTACAGTGACTTTCCATTCATGGCAAATGAGCTCTCAAGTATCCAGTCTGAGCTGCTGCATACCTTCACATTTAAGTCTTTGATATTTAAATAATTTCAATATGTTAAAAAACAAAGTCCCACCTTAGGGACTATTTGTCTGTCCATTCATTAGTCCATTGACAAAAATAAATCAGCAACAGCAACAACCAGCAGGGTCCAGGCTGATATCGTTTCCAACCAGTAAAAACACAAAAGGATTCAGTTTACTGACAGAGAAAACAAGAGAAACGAGACACGCTGAAGAACTAACGGCAGGGAATGAGAGGAATGTTCGTTCCTTCATTAATTTATGGACATTTTCAGCAAGCCTGGCGTCTTTGTTTCAGGAGGTTTTCAGCTGTGTGAAGCCTCTCTGCTCGCTGGACATACACACTAATTCACTGAATGTGAGATGCTCTGCAGTGTGAGTGCATGTGAGGAGCGTGCGCACGCACACACACACACACACACACACACACACACACACACACACACACACTGAGGGAGCAGGAAAAGGCCACTAGTGGAGGCTATCTGGTGTTTACTGAGTCTCTCTACACTCTGCTGCCTCTGGAGTCAATCAGAGGACACCCCAGAATGTGTGTGTGTGTGTGTGTGGGTCTGTCAGGACAGCAGTAAACAGGATGGGAGCCTGTAGGATCCAGTAAACACAGTGTGTGTGTGTTTGCTGCACAGTGTCTGCTGCTGTTGCTAGGCAACACCACAGTACATTCCCATAGCGACAGGGAGCAGAGATGATGGTGGAGAGAGAAGATTCCATTCAGAGAGAGCAGAGAGGGAGAAGAAGGTGAAAGGCTGCTCCTCCCCCCTCACTGCAAACCTTTCCATGTCACCAATAATTCATGTGTTTTGGTAGTAAGGAGTGGAGATCAATATTAATCCAGTGTGAAAACATTTGCTTTCATTTTGTCCTTGTTTCCCATCATCCTCTCTGTCTCTGTCAGGCAAAATGGAGGACAAACCCAACCCAGAGTTTCAACATGTGCATTGATGTGTGGCAGCATTTGGATCCTCTGTGGGATTAATTATATAATTGACAGGTTATAACTGAATTTAAAATTTAAATTTATTTATAACCATTAATGGCAGTTCTGTGATCAGCTTTGGTCGAAACAACCTCAACTCGACCAATCAGACAAAGAAACATGAACGCTGCAGCAGCCAGCGGAGGAGACACACATCTGACTGGGGGGAGGGGTGCTGGGAGAAAGATAGTGCTGACATCATCGTCAATAAATGGAGTCAACGCTGAGGGAGGAACACCCACACCCGCACACATAAACACACGACCTTTGACCTCATCATGTCACCTGCAGGTTAAGTTTAAAGTCAAATAAGATTTATTAGCATGAAGGTTGTGGCATTTTTCAGATTAAGTAAAGACGTCATCTCATCACCTTTTCTCTCTTTGTTTCCTCGGCAGTTTTCCCGAATAAAGACTGGAGGGTGGTAACCATGGCAACAGCAGCATCCTACACGCAGTGGAGCAGGAGGGGAAGGGATCAGGCTGCAGTAATGTGCAGACAGACAGGTGAGCCCGATGCTGTGCGACTGGTTCTCACACTGAGTGATGCATCTGCGTCCTCAGACACTGAAATAAACTCAAACAAAGGAACTAGAGCGCGGGCGTCGCTGGTGGACGACTGCTCTGCGCTGGGACACATCAGAGCCCACGAGGCCACAGCGACACACACGACTCACACTGCTGCCCTTCATTAACGATGAGTGATCTCACGATCCGTCCGTCGTGCACAACAACAGAGACAAGCACGGAATCCAACCTGACAGCCAATCAGCTTTCGTTTTGTTCAACACTTCAGTTTACAGCAAAAGAAACACAACACGTCACCTGATCACCTGTGTGTGTGTGCACACCAACGCACGCACAGGTGTGTCTGTGGGGACTCCATCAGCATGCACACAGTGAGCTGCTGCACTGAGCCAAGGGCACCTTAACCATCAGTGCCCCCCCACACACACACACTACAGGTGTGTGTGTTGTTCAAAGAGAAAAATCTGCAATGCAGCAAGTAACAAAAAGACTGCAGTACTACTGATACTACTGTAAACTGATGAAATTGTTTTGTTTGTTGTTAAATGTGAATTTTTGTCATTTGTTTTTTAATGCAGTATTTCTACTGTGATGCTACAGTAGAAATACTGCATTTCTACATTTCTACTACTGATTACTACAATATAATTTTAGAGATAGAGATATCAACTTGCCCTTGATGTTACTGTACAGATAGTCCAAATACTATAACAGTACTACTGTGGCCATCAGAGTAAAACCTGCTGATACTGCAATTTCTTCTGCAGCGACATACAGTACTGATACTGCAGTGGGGTCACAGTGTACACAGTGTGTGACTTCCTGTCACCAGACCTTCAGAATAAAGCTCCGCTCCAAGTGAAGTCATGTGACTGATCAGGTTTGTGCGGGTGGATGTATTACGACTGACTCGAAGTCTCAGTACGAGATCAGATGTTTTCGTGGTTTTTGGTCTACAGGAACAAAGTGAGACAACAGAAAACAGGAGCCCACTCAGTCACATCCTGAAACTAACAAGGAAAAACACACAACGCTTTATTGCAATAAGAAACTAAATAAATCAAAACCTCTAAATTAGGATTTTCAAAAAATTCAACTACATACCTTAAAAATGAATGAAAATTTTGAAAATTGAAAAAAAAAAAGAAAATTAGAAAGTGACAAAAGATTCTAAAAAAGTGAAATAAAAAGTGTCAGAGTTGTATAAAAATAAGAAGAGTTTTCACACACAGAGTGAAGTGTGAGAGCTGTCTCACAACACTCATACAATCCATCACAGCTGCTCAGTCTCAACGTCCCCTTTGCAGTCTGTCCGTCCTCTCCTCTGCCTCATCAGTGTGTCTCTGAGCCTTACAGCCTGATGAGAGCTTCACTCTGCCAGCGTACTGTAAGACAAACTGTTCGCCCCGAAGCGATCGGACAAGCTGCAGCCAACGAGACAAGCGCTCCATCAGGGGATGTCCTCAAATGTCTTATTTTGTCAGACCGACAGTCCAAATGTTCATCAGTCAACAAAATCACTTCCGATTCAGTCCAACGATGAATTCTTTCACAGTCACCGCAGCATCGCCAGTGACGTGAGACGTCTGTCCAGCTTCATTCTCTGAGCTCTAGCAGTTTGTCCTGCTGAGGTCTCTACATTGTGAGGACAAAACTCAGCTGGACACACTGGATCCCTTCAATATGGTTTCATTTCATCCATTACTTTGGCCTCAAACTGACCAGTTTGAGACATCCAGTCTGACCGTGAGTGAAGGCAGAGCAGACGTTTATCTGTCCTCAGTGTCCTCTTCAAGCTGCTCGCTGCAGTTTAGTCGGTAACAAACTAACAGACATTTCCACAGCTGATCAATAGCTGATTTTCAGATGAATCACCTTTAAAGAGGGACTTGCAGACTGAAGTGTGAACTGACCCGAGTCCCCTGAGCCCACTGTCTCTGACCCAACACGACTACAGGACTCGTTTACTGTCCAGACTCAAGCCAGTTTTCAAAGATGTTTTCTGATCAAACATCAGAGTGTGTTTGATCGGTTTGATAGCTGATCCTGTCCAACACCGAGACTGACTCACTTGGACGGACTGTTTTCACGCTGCTCTGATCAGCTGTAACAACAATCAGTCATTAACCTCATCTGATGGAAACTAAGTCAAATTAAGATAAGACAATCCTTCATTGAGCCCCAGAGGGGAAGTGTCGCAGCATCTCAGGACAGAATAAGTACAGGAATAAATACTTAGAGCAAAATATACAATAAAAACAAATATATACACAAATACAAGTAGACTATAATTTATTAAAACTACTGTGACAAATATGTCATCATATTGATATTAAAATGATAGATGGGGGGGGGGGGGGGGGGGGTGTCATTACCTCATTCTCCCTGGATTTAAAGTTTCAAGTGTTTCTGTTGTGGGATAACCTGTAGTTCTGACTTTGCCCACCTGTTTAATCAGTATTGATCAGCTATCAGCTTCCCACCCTGGTCGGTTCTCTCACACCACTGACACAAAGTTAGAAGTCACACGGAGCACTGGCTCTCACATTAATCAGAGTCTCTTCCTCCTCATCATCCTCAGGGGTCTCTCTCCTTCTTTACCTTCACATCTCCAGCCAGGATGGTGGCGATCTCCCCCTGCATGAAGGCCCAGGGCACATTGGAGCCCACCAGAGGGCACTTCTCCCCGCTGGGACAGTACACCTCCCCGGAGGCCCCCTGGGCTTTGATGCTCTCTCTGGAGCAGGGGAAGCAGAACTTGTGGTTGGGGACGGAGGGACACTGTACAAAGTGTGTGTCTTCTAAGCGTTCGTGGCAGATGGTGCAGCACAGAGGTCCGCTGTTCGCCATGGGGGAGTCGGGCACGTTCTGTGCGTGCGCCTGTTCCATGCCGCCTGAGGACTGCGACGTGGCCGACAGTCCGAGGTCTCCGTTGCGGGAGGAGAGGCGCCTCTGCCCGGACACGGAGGCGGGGGACAGCGGGCTGCTGCTGTTGTGTCTGGAGGAGGAGGTGGTGGAGTGAACCGAGTCTCTGTCCTTGTTGGGGGAGTGCGCGTTCCCGAGCGTATCCGCGACTGACATGAGCGCGGCCATCGGGGACTGTCCGTTCTGTGGTGCTGCGGCGGACTCCGGGGGCGTGGCGCGTCCGGGGTGCCCAGAGCCGAGCGGAGGAGGCGGCCCGGCGAAAGAGCCAGCAGCCATGGACAGTTTGAGGGCTTCGGTCTGACTGTTGATCCACTGCTGCCTCTGCTGTTCCTCGGCCAGCTTCAGGCTGCCGTCTGCAGAGTCGGGCTCCGGGGAGGCTTTCCTCTTCCTCGCACCGGCCCTGGAGCTGCCGCTGCCTGACGCCAACGCTCGGCCGGGAAGCACCAAGGAGGTTGGCAGCAGCGGGTAGCTGCCGTCGATGTAGGGCTGCGGCAACATTTCATCCCCCACACCCTCCTTAAAAAAACGCAGAGACTCGGGTAATAAATCCCCCAGCAGACGCCAGTCCCCGGATCCGTGTTTCTTCTCATACTCCAGATACTTAAAGCCGGAGGACAAACCCCTGCCGAAGTCCTTCATACAGTCCTGGTACATCTGCTTGGCCACCCCCGAGGCGCTGGAGAACACGTTCCCGGAGCCGCTCGGGTATTCGATGAAGATCTTCAGTTCGTTCTCCATGCCGGGTTTGGACACGGCGTCGAAGGCGAACACCCTGCCGACCAGCCCGTGATCTTTTTTGAAGCGGACGTCGAACGGGGTGCAGCCGGACAGCGTGACCAGCGTGTCCCTCACCATCTTCGGCTTGCCTGCCCACTCCTCCTGCCGGCTGCGGAGGCTCTCGCTCAGCTCAGCCAGAGTCTCCACATTCCGCTGTTTCTCCTTCAGCTCCCGCTCCTGGTCCGTGCTGGAGACCGAGGCGGGCCGCTTCCCTCCGGGGTCAGACAGGCCCACCTGGCCGGACAGTGACACACCGATCGTGGCGCCCTGTAGGGCAGCCCTGCCCGCTGTGCCGTGCGGGGCCGGTGCGTTCAGCTGGGTCTGAGGCAGCAGGTTCGGCGGTACATTCATCTGTCCCGGTGCCGACACCAGCCCGCCGTTGCCCCTGTTCCTCGAGTTCGGGCTCTGTCGGTTCAGCTCGGGGGGTCCGTCGTCCGGTTTGAACCCGTTCGGTCCTCCGAGTCCGTTGGGCAACCTGCTGCTGCTGCTGTGGCCGCCGTAGTCAAACCGAGCACGGCTCTCTGCGCCGAGCGAGTATCGGTCCAAAGCGGGCTGCTGAGGCTTCCCCGGTCCGTCCGTCTGGTGGTGGTTCAGCTGCCCCACCGACTCTTTCCCGGTCAGTAACACCGCCTGACTCTTCGCCACAACGGGCTGCTGCGGCGGGAGAGGCGGTCCGCCGGGGGATCTGCCCTCCTGGAAGCCGTGAGCCCGCTTCAGGTGGCGGGTTGTCTCGATGACGAACTCGATGCGGTCCGCGCCCTCGTAGTTGACGCATCCCCGGCAGACTGGCTCGGTGAAGTCCCAAATCATGGCCCAGGGCATGCGGGGCAGGTCGCACAGATAACATGACTGTCTGCGGGACGAGGAGACCTGCGGGGAGGACATCTTCCCTCTGCCCGTCTCCCTCCCTGCCTGCTCCGGGGAGCTGCGTTCACGGCCCGGTTAGCTCAGAGGAAACTAACTAACAGACAGACAGACAGACAGACAGACATACGTTGCAGTGACTCCTCTCAGCTTATTGTTCCTGCTCAGTTTCCTCCTGCTGCCGCCGCTGGAGCTCCGTGTTGTGATGCAGAGACGGAGGAGGAGGAGCAGAGGAGAGGTGGGGTGGGTGGGGGGGTTCTCTTTTTCTTTCCTGCGTGCTTCACTCCGACAAAAGCTGAGGAATTTGGATGCCCCCCCCAACAGGATGCAACCTGGTAGGGTGCGTGACGTCATAGCCCCCCCCCCACCTCCTGAAGTGACATGATGCCACTTGTTGGCCTCCTCCCCTCCATCCATTGCTGTTACTTACAACGAGACAAAAACACCAGGAAAACTGACACGTGATCAGTTTCTGCTCCGACAGGCTGCAGTATCAAAGCAGCAGCTGATCTGAGGTCAGTAGTGTGGTGTGGTGGTTCTACATCACAGACACAAAGAGCTGACATGACTTCACTCTGCTGGTGCACCAGCAACCTGTGAACATGAATCAATCAGCTGTGATCGATCACTGATTAGCTGACAGATTGGCTGATGGATGATTTGTTGCCTGTCTCTAAATCCTGTCCACTCTGAAGCTCAGGGCTGACAGGAAGCTGTTTACTCGTGTTTGGAGCACGACTTCAGGATCAGCGGTTAGGGTGTCGGACCCGTAACCGGTGGATCGCTGGTTCGATTCCCCGTACCGGTGTCCATGGCTGAGGTACCCTTGAGCAAGGTACCTAACCCCCACTGCTCCCCGGGCGCTGCACGCGGTCGCCCACTGCCCCGGGTTTGCTGTGTGTGTGTGCACGTCACTTGGGTGGGTTAAATGCAGAGCACGAATTTCGTTGGAGTGAGTTCCCTCCAATGACGAAATATGTCACTTTCTTTCTTTCTTTCTTCGTCAGGCTCAGCTTGCAAAATAGGATCCGTCTGTAAATACATGATCAATCCCTCAAGAGTTCAGATCATGTTTAGCTGCAGCTGTCATGTGAACGAGATCTCAGGAGGTGTGTGTGCGTGTTGCCTGGCAGGTTTCAGCTCTCTGTGACCCTCCCCCTCAGTGACCACCCGCCTCAGGTCTGTCGTGTCCTCCTCTTTGTGTTTCTGTGCGTTTCCACCTGACGGACTGACACAAAGTGAATCTGGAACTGATCTGTTCTGTAAAGTGGGTCTCTGGGGTCTGTGGACTGTTGGTCAGACATATGAAGACGTAAGCTCGACATCTGGAGCTCAGCTGTCCAGAGAGGACAGGGTTAACCACCAATGTTGGCACCGCACTAAAATAATGCATTCTGGGAAAAATGTAAAACCTCCAGCAAGGGTTTAATGTTGGCTGGTTGGCTCAGAGCCAGCTTGACACACACACACCGATTAGCTATGGCGTGCCTCTGATAGATGCTGTCTATGTTGCCATGGAAACACGCCTGGTGACCGTGCTGTGAGGAGGAGGAAGCTGCTGAAAACACGAAGAGCTGCAGCCTCATTCACCCCTGACTCTGAATGATTATGCAAATAGACCGAGTTCCCCTCCCCCCAAACCGCACGCACACACACACACTGACCTGATGTCGTGTTCAGGTTTAAATAAAGCTTCTTTTGAATGTTTAGTCTCGGTGGTGAATATAAACGAGGCACAGCCCCTCACACACACTCTAACCCTCCTGGTCTTCCTGTTTTTCTTTCAACGCTGACTGCACAGCTCTCATCTCACTGTACACACAGATTTAATCTCGTCTGTCTTATTGTAAATGTTCCAGTCCTAATTCCACATTCATGTTGTGCATTTGCTCCTCATGCCAAGACAAATTCCTTGTATGTGCAAACATACGTGGCAAAAAAGAGGGATTCCGATTCTAAAAGACTTGACTCACTGTTTCAGGTCAGAAATCGTCCATTTCTTTGGGGATTATAACGTAAATGTGTGATTATAGATTATTGATCATGAAGTGAGGCCAGTTGTCTCCTCAGGCTGATGTTATGACCTCATACGTTCATGTCAAACCCCCAGAAGGTTTACACATCAACACGCTGCCTCCTCTGCAGCCTGTCAGACATCAGCTCTGTGCACACCTGGACTATCACCTGCTGTTGAAAACCTTCAGACTGATCTGGGGACAGGAACACGGCTGACTGCTGACAGTCCTGTTCTTAAACATTCTGTCAGATTATATTTTCTGTTTGTTACTGACTTTGAAGTCCATTACCTGGAATTAATGGACAGTTCTGGCAAATCATCCAAGTCCAGGTCATCCATTAACTCCTGATAATGGACATCTTGTCTGACACTGTTCTTACGTATCTACCACCAGCTGTTCACTCACGTTTACCTGAACACACACGAACTTTACTGCACTTTGCACTCACGGTTACACGATAAACTGCATTCACTAATTGTGTGATGTCAGATTGCAGCTCTGAATGCAGGATTTATTCTCAGCAGCAAATTCAGTCCCCCCCAGCCATCACCTGGTTTGCTGCGGCCATTGGTCACGGCGGGGTGTTTCCATGGCAACTGGGCTAGTCTCAGAGGCGGCGGTTGCTGCGGAGCTTGGCTGCCAGGGGCTGTGAACGTTTGCTGATGGAGAGAGAAGCAGAGACGGTCAGCAGAACGCAGTAAAGACGTTAAACAAGACTCTGTTTCTAACAGGCTGTCCCCACTCTGTGAGGACAGCAGCAGGTGGAGGTCTGACCCCTAACCCTAACCCCAACCCCACCACTGAAGGTCACAGGTCACCAGCCTCATTCCAGCTGGTCCTGTGAGTAGCATCAGTGTTCACACAATATTTCATGGAGCTGCTGAATCAGACTGCTGGACAGCCAGACAAACCAGGTGGACCCGCCTCTCTTGAGGTCAGCAGCCTAATGCTGTCACTGCATCACCCCTCAGTCGCCTGGAAACTCCTCAAGGAACTCTGGAGTCTGTTCAAAGACCGATGGACACTCTTCAAGGACCTCTACAACTGCTCACAAAGAAAAAAAAATCACTCCTGAAGCTCTTCAGGACTCCTTAAATCTCTGCAAGGACTACAGAGAGACAAGAGACAACTTCACACGGTCCAAACACCTGGACACAAACAGAGACCTCATCAGAGTCCACTGATCCTGCTGAGACTTAAACTCATCTGTACGTCTGTCAGCACACACACACACACACTAAAAATAGCCCGCTGCTACAAACAGCCTGGTTACCATGACAACCCAATTCCCAGCAGAATAAAATACAAGACACACTCTCACACACACACACTGACAAGATGAGCTGGATGCGATGCTGCTGCTGCCACCTGCTGGTCACAACATGTCACAACCTCTGAGACATTGGACCACGTAGGACAGACTGTGTCCTGGTCCAGGAGGCAGACTCTTAAGAACAGATGTTTAAGAACAGAATCAAAACTTTCCTTTCTGATAAAGTTTATAGTTGGGACTGGACTTGGCCCTCATTATGCTGCTAAACTCTCAGACTGCCACGATCTCCCATGGTGCACTGGGCTTCTCTCTCTCTCTTCTCCCTCTGCTTCTGATTTGAGGCAATACAAATAGACTGAACTGAATTGTACTACAGTTCCCATGATGCTGAGGTGTGTGTGTGTGTGTGTTTACCTGCAGCGTCCAGGCCAGTGAGCTGCAGATGGGCTGGCTCACCTGTAGATGTGAGATCAGGGGTCACAGCAGGGTCAGAGGTCGTAGAGGTCACAGGGGTGTGGCTTGTCACTATCCTGAGGGCTGACTCCAGCAGCTGGCTCTGATTGGAGAAGAGGAGAGCCAACGAGCAGTCAGCAGACAGAGTCAGGTGTCCGTGGCAGCTGAACAGGTGAGCGTATTTACCTGCAGCTGCAGCTGTTGGCTGTGCAGCACCTCCAAGTGATGCAGCGACTGCTGGCTCAGGCTCCACCCCCTGTCCCTGCCACACAGTGATGTCACAGTGTCAGGAAACAGTGTGCATGTGACTTCTTTCATGTGACAACATCCTCTGCGCTTATTGGTTAGATGAGTCTGAGGCACACAGGAAGAAGGTGCTCTGGCTTTTTAGTGTGTGTGCAGGTAGCTGTGATCTGCAGCCCCTTTTATTGATCTTGAGGTTAACTTCAGATCAAAACAGAAAAAAGTTCACATCAACAGTTAAAAAATAAATTATGATAATAATATAAAATATAATAGTATTATAGAAAATAAATATATAATATATAGAATAATAGAATTAAAAATAGAACCTATACAAAAACAATTAAAGTCACAAACAATACAAATACACTTGGTACTCACAACCAATGTTGCACTTAAACTAATACTGCAGTACTAAACATGCAATATGACACCACTTATTATAACAGAGTGTATTATCTTTATACAGTTTGTATTAATATAGAGATATACTGTAATACAACAACACAACACAGTAACAGATTACAGCATCATACAGTACAACAAAGTGTGCAGGTGTGTACCTGTCAGTCTGCAGCAGTTTGTTTACACCATCAGTCAGCTGAGACACTTGAGCCTCCACCTGAAAACACAAACACAAATACTGCATTCTAAAAGTACTGCAGGTAATTCAGTGGGTTTTGATTAAAACTTGTACTGCTGTCAGTACTTCCTGTATCATCAGAGTGTTCAGTGAACTGAACTCAGGTCAGATGCACCTTAATGAGAGCAGCAGCGTTTGTGTCAACTCTCGAGCAACCAGGGAACAGTTCCGCCTCCGTCTGGACCCCCGCGGCGACACCCACTGCATCCTGGGAGCTGCTCCTCCGACCAGAAGGTGGAAGGGGGTCCAGCAGCTGCACTCTGACTTCCCTCCTGCAGGGGGCACTGTGAGAGCTGAGCGGCAGAGAGAACATGACTTCGCTTGGGTGAACACGCAGACCATGAAGGGGTCAGACGAATACTTCAGTGTTTTACATTCAGTAGTTTTTAACTTTGAAGAGTTCAACTGATTAAGAAAATCTAATGTGAAGAAACTTTACTTTGCTTCATGATGGTCGGGTGGAAACAAAACGAGTTTTAAAAGCAGTCAGCAGTCTGTTTCTCATATCTTCAGTTTTAGACTTCAAAACTTTTTCATTCAGTACTTTGCTGCTCCTGGAAACATTCATGCATCTGGCTCAGGTAAACATCTCAGGAACAAAACAAACCAAACTCCACAGACTTTTTCGTCATTTCAGACAGGAATGTCATGGTTTTCCTCACCGCTGTTTCAGAGCTGTGAGCACGACTCCTCGAACGCCAGCTTCAAAACGTGACGTCAGGAGGTCGTGACCTGAGAGTGAAGATGTAAGCAGAGCTGGGGTCAGCCTCGGGTTGTTCTGCACCTAAACTCTCCACACACTATCTGGTTTTTGTGATTCCAACATCAGCAGCAGCAACACTTCTCAGAAAATATCTCAAAAAATGATTCCATATTATTTAATCATGCATCAATTCTACAATAATACTAATGATTTTCAATACAGTGGTGTATTGAAAATCAATAAGAAAAACAGCTAATGTATAATAAGAACCATATCTAGCTTAATGCAGTCAGATACTGAGCGGTGATGATCTCACTGATTACTGATTAATGACTGGCTGATGAAGCTGGATCTCTCACCAGGCTGCTGCTGGTCATGTGGCCCAGCTGAGAGCTTCCTGTTGGGACTCGACTCGGCTGCTGCAGACTGCTGGAACGACAAACACATCAGACTCAAATCATTTTCTGATACTGCACACAAACTGCAGAGACTCTATTCTTGAATTTCCCTCGGGATCAATAAAGTATCTATCTATCTATCTATCTATCTATTCTACAGGGAAAACACCGCGGCGTTTACCTCCGGTAACTGATTCAGGTAAAAAATGACAAGAAGCCATCAGCACCAAACTAATTCATGAGAAAACACGACTGAACTGACTTCAGAAGATTTAGATTGGGTGTCAGCAACAACAAACAGCGGGACAGTGGGACATCACGTGACATGGACAACAAACTGGACAAACGGACAACGTGGTGAAAGGAAAAGGAGAAAGCAGCAGGGGACTCACGCTGTTCTCTTTGGTCAGCTCAGGTTTCGTCAGGGTCCGCCTGTCTACACACACACACACACACACACACACAAATCAACCAGAGCTGAAGGCTCGTCAGTCACCGCATAGCTCAGATCACCGGTGGATCCGGGACACCCGTAGGAGCCTTACCGGGCTGACGGGTAACTACTGTCCGGAGAGGAGGAGCATCGTTCGCTTTTTGCTGTTTCTTTGTCCCATAGCTCTGCTTCTGTTGCTCAGCCACAGGGAGCCGGGAAGGAAGGTCCCGCAGTTTCCGGACGGTTATCTTTACAGAACCTGGGCCGGCTTCATGTCTTCGTTCCGGGAGAAGAACTCTAGTGGAGTGGATTAAAACGTCCCCGGTGTCCGACTGATCCGGGCTGGTTTCACCAGATGACTGCCACAGTTTGCCTGAGCTGGAGTCCGGGTGATGCACCATACTGACGATTAAAGTTTTAATTAAAGCTGATTTGCGGTTTATTAGCCCGCCGTTAGCCGGCAGGCTAACCTCAGCAACTTTTAAACTTCCCGCTTCAGTATTATACGGAACGAATGGTAGCTGGAGTGTTAAAACTCGGTAAATGACAGAAGATACTGCGGAAAAGTGAGGTTTACGAAGTTCATTAAGTATATTAAAAACAAAAAGAGACGTCAGGAAGGTGAAAAAGTACAGCTGACAAAAAAGCGACTAAGCTGGAAACAATAACGGTTGCTGGCAACAAAACAGAGCACTTCCGGTTTCTGCATTGAAGCAGAGATTTTAAAAAAATAATGATGAGAGATATCTCACTTCGTCTCTAAATTCATAAACCACAAACGAAAACCATAACTAACAAAGAACAAACAAGACGCGAGTCATTCAGTGAAAACATAAGAAAGGACACGATGAAGTTAAAACTTTGTTAAAATAGATAGTCAATACATTCGACAAATGAAATTCAAGGATTCAAGGAGCTTTATTGTTATTTCACACATGTAGAAACATGAGGTGGAACGAAATTAGTTTCCCCGGTCCCGGTATAAGCCCAATTACCTAACAAAATACCTAATGTAAATAAATATATACTATACAACACTATAGAAATATAAAAAAACCCCAATCAGAATAAGAGATATAAACAGTACTTCATTTCGTACAGAAATGCTCTGCTGTATCAAACACTGTAGGTAGTTTAAATACAATTTTCTAAAAATCTGTTTATTCTTTAAAGTACAAGTTAGATGGTTGCATAAAAACTGACAAGACTCATTAACATCATCATCCATTTCTGGATTAATAGATGATATCAAGAACTGCGTTTATTTATTTATACTGCGTCTAGTGGAAATTCATCAATAACACAGGAACACTTGTGATTGTTTACACACGCTCATAAAGTAAAATATTCATAAGCTTAAGTTTCTCACACAAGCTGACATTATCAAAGACCGAACAAAAGCAGTTAGAATCGTATAACATAAGAACAAAACACTGAGGAAAAACAAATTAGAAGTGTGGGTTGTTTAATGTGCATTGCTTTCTGTTCAGACTTCAGTTTTTTCTGAGAGATTTAAAGGAAACGATCTGGTCGGTTAATGAAACGTATGTATTTTAACGTATGTCTTAATCTATCTATTCATGTATGCTACTGTGCTAATGTGCGTCAACGCTACTACCCCAGTGGTGTAAAATAAATAAATTCTGATTCATTTTCCTCTATGAAAAGCCCAAATTAGTTGTTATTTCAGTGAAAACTAGAAATTACGTTTTCTAAGCAGAACGTAGGAACTTTGTGTTGTTACGTACTTGTAACACTCCGGAAGGTCTCAGTAGTAGCGCACTGTTAGACGTTTGGTTTGCGCGGTCAAATTTCGTCACATTTGGCTTTCGTATCTTTTATTTACCTGGATCTGAATCACTTCAGTGACCATTTTGGATAATGTTATTCACATAATTTAATGTCGCTTTTTGGTTAATTATTTTTAAATAATTAATAGAAGTTAATTGAAGTGCAGTTTAATGTGTTGAATCTGCGGGTTAGTTTCTACCTGATCTCACATGTCCTTCATCCTGCAGCAAGGCTTTCCAGATCAAATATTGTCCAAAGGTGAGGTTAAAATAGATATTCTGGTTATGATTAGTATTTTAGGTCACAGCAGGTGTCTGTAGCGTGTTGCTCAGAAGACTGAGTTTGTGAAATTTACTGCTAAACCCGGAAAGAATTAATTCGGAAGACAAAAAGATGAGGCTAACGTTAGCTGTTAGCTTACTGACAACGTAATAGAAATAAGTACAACAGGATTGTATTTTGTTTGTTGGTATTTCTGAAGAAGTCAGTGCAGAGTAGCTGGTTAATTATCTCCATTCCCTCTTGTGTGTCGTTAACTAACATTTTCAGACTGCAGTCCTGCAAACGGCATATGTAATATATATCGGGGTTTAAAAGAAAATGTCTCCAGCTTGATGGAGAGAGTTAAAGAAAACGTGTGTAAGAGGATTGTGGTCCGTCCTCTCATTCCAATAAGACTTCGTGTTTCGGTAGAATTTGTTAATGTTAAAGTGTCACATGTTTTGAACGGAGTCTGGTGGGGCAGAAGGTCTGACGTGTTGCTTTCCTCACACAGAACCGGAATCATGGCGGTCCAGGTGTCCGAGTCCGACCAGATCAAACAGGTAACCGGTTTGTCTGTTGGTGTAAATTTTCAGTTAAGTAAAGGCTAACAGAAATGATCACAGTTCAAATTTGTCGACGTAGAATAGACAACTGAAGTAATAGTGTTTCAGGACGAGAGTTCAGAAACAGATCTGATTAAGTGAGTCACATCAGAATTCCTTTATTTATCCCTGAGGGGAAATTCTTTTCACGTACAGACATGGCGCTTTGCAATGCATTTTCCGACCAAGAAAATGAAAGATAGTAACAAAATATATAATAAAAATACAAAATATCAGATATTTACACATATCTATACATTTATACATTTCCGGGGAAATGTGTGTCCGTTTCTGTACAGCTTGTTTTTGTTATGGTACGAAGTTGAATAACATATAAATGACCTTTTTCACAGTTATTTAATGAATACCTGGATTGAAAACTGAAAAGCTAAAATGTGTGTGTGTGTGTGTGTGTGACATAAAACAAGCTTCGGTGTTGGTGCATCTCATGAGAAGCTCCGAAAAGTCTAACATTAAAGTGAGACGGAGTAAAACTGACAAAGTGTCCTCACATCATTTCCTGCCGTGTGTCCGTCTTTCAGTTTAAGGAGTTTCTGGGAACGTACAACAAGGTGACGGAGAACTGTTTCATGGACTGCGTCAAAGATTTCACCAGCAGGGACGTGAAGCCCGATGAGGTAAACAGGAAGTAAACACAGACCGTGGACCGATGGGTCGTCATGTGTCCCGACCGATGAGCCCAACCGAGATCAGATTTGTGTCTTTAGCTCCGTCACTGTGTGGACGTGTCCACTTTGAACAGACATGAGCTCGTTTCTTAACTAACACGCGATGCCGACAGCCCAGACTGGACTCACTCTGATTGGTTGATGGGGAGGAATGATGATGTGGAGAAAAGGTTTCGCTCAATGAGCTGATGATGTCATGTGATGTCATATCTTCTCTTGGCTGTCTGACCAATCCCCTGCCAGTCAGATAAGTTTGGTTTTACATCTACAAACTAAGCCTCGGCTGCTGAACAGATCCAGAATGTGGCAAACTTCAGCTGCTGCAGTATGAATGTTAAGCTTCTACCGCAGAACATCAAGCTCTGTGATTGGCTGTTGACAGTGACGCGCGCTCTGGGAGTTGTCGTTGGCTTGTCCATTTGTGTAGCTTTTGTAGTGATGACTCAGCAGCAGATTTTCATGTTTTTGAACAACTTTGATTTGGAATCGTTTCTCATTTCAGTCCAGCTGCTCCGAGTCGTGTCTACAGAAGTATCTAAAGATGACTCAGCGGATCTCCATGCGTTTCCAGGAGTATCACATCCAGCAGAACGAGGCTCTGGCTGCTAAAGCGGGCCTACTGGGACAACCCCGCTGAACTGGACTGGACTGATATCAGCAGGTCCACCGTGTTGGATGGAAACAGACTGTGAAGTGCAGCTCATGACTTCTGGTGTTCGGAGAGAGCTGGGATCAGGATCTGACGGCTTTCTTTCAACTTACGTACAGAAACAGTGGAATCGTCCTTAATCGTTATTTTATGTTGATGTGATGTTGAAATAAAGTTTTATTGTTTTCTTATTAACAGCTCAGCTGCCAACAGATAAAATAAATAATAGTGTCGCCCATCCAGTTTGTTTCCCCGTTAATTTCCACATCACTGCTGTTGATGTTAGTTTAATTGCTGTATGTCACAGAAACCCTGAACCCAAACTTCAAGTACTTGAAGTGGTTTTCACATGGACTCATTTCATCACTGCAGTTCAGTCAGCAGCAGATGAATTTTTGCATCCGTGTGGGGGAAGGAAGGAAAAAATGATTTCACTCGATTGTTCGTGACAGGCAGCAGAAAATGTTTCGATTACTTCCGAAAACAAACCACGGAGGCGTCTCAGCCCTCAGACCCTCAGACTGTGGCTTCGACTCGCTACAGACAGACAGGTGACAGGAAGTCACACCTGAGTGCTTCCCTTCCTGTGTCGGGCTGCTGCACTTTTGCTGATCAGCATGGATCAGATGAAAGAAGATGGAGAAATAAGCAACACGAGGTGACAGTGAGAAGTCTGCATACTAATACTACAGAGTACTACACACTAATACTTTTCTCTTTTATTTCACAAAATGGTAAAATGTTCTTTCAATACTGACAGGAAGTGATAGAACGGGTGTGAAGTCAGAGGTGACATGGATTTTCGTGTGGTGTGTTTCATAAACCAGAGACCACAACAGTTTGAACATGTCATCAGTTGTACCTGTAGGATCTGAGGGCCCTGGACTCCTGATGTCCTCCTTTTCATCTGGAGCTTCAGCAGCCAGCAGCATCAGAGCCAGCAACGCTAACAGGCTTGATAAGATCATGAAGCCTCTTCATGATCTTATGGCTCTGTGCTCGCTCTCAGGCTGGAGTCTGTTGAGACCGTGGTGGAGAGGAGGACGCTGAACAAACTGTTATCCATCGTGGAAAACGATCAGCACCTCCTCCATCACAGACAGAAGAGCACCTTCTCCCACAGACAGATACAGGAAGTCTATCTATCTATCTATCTATCTATCTATCCATCCTCATTCACTCTCCTCGTCCTCGACTCATTTCTGGAGTGTTTTTAGCAGCGCAGCTCCTGAGCTGAGTCCTCCTCTTCTAACGGTATCAAACAGCAGCCAGTCAGAGGCTGTAGTCTGTAGCGGCTAGGTTACCGTGACAACAAACCCCGATGTGCTGCGTTCAGTTTGCTCTGCTGTAATCGCACGGCTTCGTCTGGTGGTCTTTATGACCTGCATACGCAACGCTCTGCTAAAAACAAGCAACTGTTGATAGCTGATTTTAATCTGAAACTCTGAAAACGACTTCCTCTAGACCAGGTCAGGTGTTCACTTACCATGGTGACCAAACAGGTCAGCTTCAAAACTCAACAAGTCCATCTAACATATCAACTTCAGGTCCTTTCATGAACTTTACCACTGAAGGTTGATTTGGACAGGTGTCCATCTGTGTCACAGTCAGTCAGTCCAAACCTGCAGAGATCTGGACGCTGACTGTTCTTCATCTCTTTGTCGTGTTCCTCACACACTTCCTGTTTCTGCAGAGGTTCATGGATATCACCTCCTGACAGTCTGCCATCGGGAGATGTGACCCAGACGTCCACACAGATGCCTTCGCTGGGACTACCTTTCACTTGTTTAGCAGCTTGATGTAAAAGGTGAGAGCAGGACACCTCCTTCCATTCCTCCATGGTCCCATAGTGACGCTCAGGTACACCCCCCCCCCCCCCTCCCTCTCCATCTCTCTCTCTCTATCTCTCTCTCTCTCACACACACACACACACACAAACTATAAAACTGACAGCAGTTTTATGTGACAGAGCCAGGCTAGCTGCTTCCCCCTATTTCCCGTCTTTATACTAAGCTATGCTAAGCATCCGCGGGCTGCAGCAGGAATCCATTTGAACACCAAGCACCTGAATGCAGCGTGGACTCCGAAGGGAGACGGTGTCAGTTTGGGAGGACGAGCAGGACTCATGGATACATATTTAAAAGCTTTATTGAAACAGAGAACTGTTTATTGTCCAACATGGCTTCTGCTGTCAGGAGGAAGTGTTTCTGTATTTACAGTCATCGCTCTCAAACCGCCGCTAGCAAAACACCACATGGAAAGTAAAATAAAAGAACAACGGAGGAGTTCATCTTACAACAGTACAAACTGTCTGCTCTTAAAAAATATTAGAAATCATTCTTTACAGGCGTGTAAAATGTAGTTCTCAAATACATGGTGTGGTTTTATTCTTTTCTTTACTCAGAACTTTTATATACAAAACAAATGAAAGCAGCCGTCTGTCGCAGCCACGCACACAGAGCAAACAACAGAAGAAGAAGAGTCTGGGATCCTCCGGGAGCGAAGTCGGCACTGAGCATGTGGAGGATCAAATGAGCCAGAGAAAAAGAAAAGGACGAAAGGAAACCAACTCACGATGAAACCACAGTGAAGACTCCTGAAGTCAAAATTGCGTTTATTTAAACTCTGCATTTTTTAAATTAAGAATAAAAAGCCAACTTACTAAAGTAAACTTAAGTAGGAACTAATTTAAAAGAAAAAGAAGATTAAAGTTGAAATCTTGTTAATGTGACTTTAAGTTGTAACGAGATTTTCAGACTCACTAAATGAAAACTGTGAGAATTTTGATTTAATGAGTTGAAATTATGATTAAATTTCTGGAAGAAAAGCGCTGAGATTTACCGAGTCTGACTGAGAACCCAAACACACCAAATTGGAATGAAAACATTGACTGGTTTTGTGTCTTCACTCAGCAGGAGTTTCTTTATTTTCATCCATCGCAAGTTTTTCCTGGCAGTCACACACACACACACACACACACACGCACAATCTGTGTTTACTAACTGAATAAATAAACTTTGTTTTAATTATTTTACACAAAAACAAAAGGTTCACCTCTACAAATATTTCATTTTCTCTCCCGCTGTGACATCAAACTTTTTGGAATTTTTTTTTTGTTTTTACCAAAATAAAAGCTCTGATTCTGTATAAAAAGGCCAAAAACACTCACAGCAGGAAGTCTTTTTTCCTCTATTCAGTTTTTTTTTTTTTTTTTTTTTTTTTTGAAAATAGAAATTAACAAAAAAGGAAAGAAAATTGCATAAAGAGCTGTGCTGCTTCAGGACTCTACTTCCTGTTCTGTTCGACCTTAAAGGAAACTCAGTAAACTGGAAACCTCTGACCCCACAACACGACGAAAAAAACAAAAAAATAAAAAAATTTTAGATTTAGAAAAAACAAAGGAAGGAAGGAAGGAAGGAAATAAGAAAATAAGGAACTACTCTGTGGCAGTTGAACAGACGGCTGATTTTTCGGTCTCATTTGTCTCCTCAAGCAGGAAGTCAGTCCTTAGGTGAGGGGGCGGGGCTAACGTCAGGTGGGAGACTCCAACCTGGCGAGAGTTATCATGTTCTTCCCCATCATGCCCTCAGCGCTGGCCGAGTAGGCAGAATCTGTGGCGGGACGGGGCGGGGCTGACCAGAAGGGAGTGATGATGAGGGCGTGTCATCACCTGCACTCCACGGCAACGGTGTTTTGAGTGGGCGAGGCCGAGGATGGACTCATAGCTGTGTCCGAGGAGCCTGACGAGGTGGACGCCGTTGTGTTGGACACTGGAGGACACAGAGACACAAACGTTTTCACCTGTGAGTCCCAAAGGAAGGATGTTGTTCTGCTGTTCAGTGGTTTTTATCAGCTCACTGAGAGATTTGACTTTTGTGTCAAGTGATAAATGTTGTTGCTAATCTGACAGATGCTAACACCAACAGGTAGGCCTGCGTGAGTCCACATGAGGACAAAAACAAGTCAACTCATCTCTGCAGAACTCAAATGTTCTGTTAGGTGTTTTCAGTCTGATCCGAGTCAGACTCTCTCTGAAGTGAACTTAAAATGGACACCAGAGATAATGATGTTCTCAGGAAATGGACGTCATTGACTCAGCAGATACCTTGCAGGTGTCTCTGTATGGTCCTCCCAGCATGCCTTGCTGTGTCTCATACCTTCTCTCTCTTTCTTTTTTAGTCTCTTCCTGCGTCTGTCGATGGATGCCACCTCTGATTTCAGGGTCATGTAGTACTTCCTGATCTCCTGCAGCTTCTCCTGCAGGAAGGAGATCCTCTCTGTGCTCGACATGCTGTCCAACTCATCTGGGGACAAAGAGGAGGAAGACGGTTACAACAACAACTCATTTCGGCTAAGGTACTGTCTGAGTCTGGGAATTAGAGGAGTTGGTCTTCACCGAGCTGGAAGGTCCACTTGTACGTCCTCTGAGGGGAGAAGTTGTGTTTGTCTTTACTGTGAGACGGTGGAGACGACAGTCCAGGACAACGAGACTTCTGAGACTTCTGAGAGACAGACGACAAACGAGACTGGTCCTCGCTGTCACTGCTGTGACCTGGAGGCAGGACAGAGGCAGAGACACAGTCTGATCATCACGCCACAGCACTTCAGTAGTTCAAGCTGATCTGAGGTCAGCTTCACTGATGAAACTCAGCCAGTATCACACACAAGCTGACCAGAGACCAGATTACATTAACCAGCAGCAAGACAAAATATAAAATGATTAACATTTCCCAGCTGTTTCTGTGTGACATCACACACGCACACACAGCTCACCTGCTCCGTTCTTCTCCACCTTCCCAGGTGTGTGTGGTCGTTTCTGGTTGCGTTTTTGTTTCTTGGCCGTCGGGCTCGAGTTACAGTCCATCAGCCTCTTCTGACCTGAGGGGTCAAAGGTCACACAGGTTACAGTCTACCCCAACTGAACAATCAGAATGAGCAGGTGCTGCAGGTGTATGAAGAGTACAACACACTTTGTTCATGAGCTATAGTTTAAACCACACTGCCCTCTGATAGGCTGCTCTGCTCACCATCACCACATAGCCAGCCTGTCAGCTGAGGTCACATGACCACCTCCTGTTCACACCTGTCCACTCTTACCTCTGTCCTTGGTCTCCTGCAGGGACAGCAGAGACGTGGAGGTGGTAGAGGAGGCGCTGCCATCAAACCCAGGGCTGAAGTCTCCCTGCTGCTCCCCGCTTGCTGCTCCTCGCTCCTCCTCAGTGGCACCCCTGGCTGTGTGGAGCTCCTCAGGGCAGGGGCTGGAGCCGGGTACAGGGGCTGGCAGGAAGGTCCTGATCTGGGATTGAAGGAGGTGAGAGGCGGGGAGGGAGGTGTGGAGGAGATTAGGCAATGGGGGAGGGACTTGTTGCTGCTCCCTCATCATCAGGAGGAGGTGCTCTGGGGAGGGGGAGGGGGAGGGCTTCTCCTTCTCATCTGGGTCATCTAGGTCCACCTCGTGGCAAACGAGGGCCTCAGGGCCAATCTGTGGCTCCAGTTCTTCTGCGGGGGCGGGGCCCAGGGCCTCTGCAGCAGGAAGAGGCGTCCCAGCATGCACCTCTGACTCCTTTGTGGCTACACCAACCAGCCGTTCCGCT
Source organism: Scatophagus argus (assembly GCF_020382885.2). NCBI lineage: Eukaryota > Metazoa > Chordata > Actinopteri > Scatophagidae > Scatophagus > Scatophagus argus. The sequence goes on along the minus strand of NC_058507.1, from coordinate 255,043 downwards.
GACACTTCCCGTGGTGTCTCCTCAGCTGGGTGGGGCCACTCCTCTGCCTTCATCCCTCCCTCGCTCCTCCTCTCTGACTCCCCCCTGCACAGAGGTGAAGGGAGGCTCTTGGGTGAAGCTCCAGCAGCCATCTTGGATGGCACAGGGGGTGTTTTGGGGGAAGCGGGCTCCTCCTGCCTCCTGTCAGGGCGGAGCTTCTTATCTGCTGCTCGCTGCTCAGCCGCCTTTCGTTTGAGCACAGAGCTGCTCCTCTCCTCAGGTGAGCCCTCCTCCTCCTCCTCCTCCTCAGTGGCTGAGTCTGTGTCCGAGTCAGCGGCAGCAGACTCAGGGTGAGTGCGCTGGGTGGGGAGGCAGTGAAGAACCACCATGGGCTCGTCCTGTCTCTTCAGGACGCTGCGAGGAGGAGACGACAGAAGTCCCAAGTGGGAGGGGCTGGCAGCAGGGGCGGGAGCGCAGAAGGGGATTTTGGGAGGAGTCTCAGAACCTGTTTCCCTGAGGATGGCCCTGCGTCCTTTGGCCCTGGGGGAGGACAGAGGAGTGGACCTGCTGTCCTCCTCCTCTGAAGGGTCAAGCTGAGGGGAGGAAACCTGCAGCTGTTCAGGAGACACTTTGTATTTGTCTGCGGCAGTGGGACACTTTTTGCTGATCCGGTCAGGCAGAGGAGACGTCCTGCTGGAGGACATCATAGTGAGCACTTCCTGTTTGGGAGACATCTCTGGGACCCGGTCCTGCACCACAGACATTTTGCTTTCTTCATCCAGGTGAGCAGGCAGCATGGCAGCTTCTGCTGCAGGATCCTCTCCCTGCTCTGCCTCCTTCTTTTCTGATTGGCTCAGCACTTTGTCAGCTTTCTCCTGAGGAATGCTGGGACATGGTGGAGCAGAGGCTGCGGGCGGCTGACCTCCTGTTGCTGTGTCCACAGCGTTGTCCTTGGGGGTCACCATGACAGTAGAGACCTCTCTTGTCTCCTCCTCCTTCACCACCTCCTCATCCTCCTCCTCCTCCTCCTCCTCCTCCTCCTCCTCTTCCTCTTCCTCTTCCTCCTCCTCCTCCTCCTCCTGGCTGGGCGGGGCTTCACTCCTCCCTCGCCATGGTGACAGCTTTTTGTCTGACAGTTCTTCTGATTCGCTGTCCTCTGATGAGTTCCCAGACTCCTCTTCAGGGGGACAGAGTAACAATTGGTTAGGGTTTGGTTAATTCTCACAAAAGTGACAGAAAGCAGAAACAGGAAGTGGACTTGTCCTCACCATTGGATGCTCTGTCAGAGTCGTACATGCCTGATGTTCTCCGGGTTCTCCTGCGAGGAGTGTCTGCAGAGAAGAGACACATCAGAGAGGGACAGTGAGACATTTTTCTATCTCAGTTGACTGAAAAACCTTTGACAGTTGAAAAAGTTGACTGACAGTTAAAGCTGATCAGCTGAACCTTCAGATGTGAGCATGCTCAGTGTCTCTTACTGTCTCCATTGGCCATGGTGGATAGTGTCTCCATCCTGCTGCCCTTGCCATTGCTGGGTGTTTTAGAGATGCCACGACCTGCTGAGCCGCTGGGCGTGGTCCTGATCTGAGGACGGCCGCGCTTCGCTCCTGTCGATTTCACCGTCACCGAGGGCGGCTTTTCTTCATCTTTTTCCCTCTCCTTCTCTTGCTCGTCTTTGTTCTGCAGAGACAGACGGAGACAGTGAGGACAGGAGTTGCTCTTCACTGTTGTAGACTTAAGGACAGGTGTGTCCTACAGGTAACTGACGTCAGCAGATGGTTGCTTTCGATGACCCCGCCCACCCTCTGTCTCCCTGCAGCTGATTGGACAGTGAAGCTTGTTAGGCTTTGGTCAAAAGGAAGTGACATCACAGGAATTGAGTCCAGCGTGCGAACCTTTTTACGCACCAACACTTGCGGCCTCGAGCAGGTCACATGATCACACTGAGCTCACCTTCACCTTCTTCCTCTGTCTCTTCTTTGTTCCTTTCTCAGCAGGCCAGATGATGCGATCTGCCTTCACCCATTCGTCGTACCTGTGGGTCAGACACACGTGTGTCAGGTCTGGACAGACTCCGCCTCCTCTCTCCCACACATTGAGAGACCCAGATGAGCAGTCGACTCACCTGACGTTCCAGCCGTAGTAGTGAACCAGATAGAACTGCTCTCCGTTGTCCACGTCTGTCTTCTTGATGTGAGCCTCATAGATCTTCTGAGTCTTTCCTCTGCCATACTTCACCCTGACCTTCGTACCTGTCAGAGAGTCCTCATCCTCCTCGCCTTCAGACCTGAGACACACACACTCTATAGTGTTAAAGCAGGTTTTTTCCCTGAGTTGAATCTCTAAGGCAGTCAATAGTATTACACACCTGTCTCCTCTCTTCCTCTCCATCTCCTCCTCATCCTCCTCCTCCTCCTCTTCCTCAGAGCCTCTCTCCGAGTCGTCCATTCTTCTATTGCTGCGTCTCCTCATCTCCTTCTGTTCCTCGATGTTTTCTCCTCCTCTCTTCTCTGGTCTAGAGGGAGACTCTGTCTCCACCTTCACCTGACTGCCCACACACCTCCTCCTCCCCTAAAACACAGACAGACAGGGACAGACCGATGTCTCAGTTGTCACTCTGTTTTGTATTTCATGCAGCAGGTCGCTACACTCACCTGGTTTCTACCTGTACTGGTTAGTTTAAACACTCGCTCATCTCCAACATGTTGTAAACTGTGCTGATCTGCAAACTGCTGCGTCATCCATCAGTCAGCTATGTGATCTTAACTATCAGTCTGATGAGGGGACAAAAACTGTCTGCTGTCTCACCCTTGGGGACGACTGTCTCTCCTTCACCTCCTCCTTCTCGCTCTCGCTCTCTGACTCCACCCCCTTCATCTTGTCATTGACAGGCTCCGTTTTCTCCGGTGCCATGGGGGGATCTTCAAGCTCCACCCCTGTCTGCTTCTGATTAGCCAGAGCAGGTGGAGGGCGGGGATTGTTGTGATGGATGGTCCTGAAGGTGATGGAGGCTGAGCGGCAGTACTCCTCAAAGCCATACAGATACCTGACGAGACAAAGAACACAGTGAAGAAAGCAGAGAATACAGAAACGATCCGACCCCCGTGAGCTCGCGTTCAATCTGAACCTTCTGATGTTCTCTTACTTCCTGTAGGCCGTCTTGACGTTGTAGGATGCAGCAGAGTTGAGGACTGGGATCCCCAGGTCCATGTAGACCTGCTTCCACACAGTCCCTGACTCAATCTACAACACATAACAACAGTGTCACATCTAACAGGAAGTGCATCACCTTCCTCAACACAGGAGGTCACATAGCCCGGCGAGCTCTGGCAAACTTCCTGACCTCAGATCAGCAGCTGGACAGACTCGTTTTTAAGAGATGATCCAGAGTGACATCATGTTTTGGAGAAAGTGACAGACAGACAGGAGGATAGACAGTTTGGTCCTCACCTTGCGGCAGCCTCCCAGGTGGTAAACCAGTCTGAAGAGCTTGAACAGGTTCAGGTCCTTATAGCCCAGCACTGGAGGTTTGTTGATGGGGGTCCCTGATTGAGAAAGACACAAGGAGTTTGAGCTCCTTTCCACAGCTGGAGTGAATGTACCTGCACCACAGAATGTGATGCGGCCCACACACAGCTTATGTTTTCATGCCATATGGGGACATTACACAGACTTACATTCATTTCCTGGAGACTTACTCGAACCATAACCATAACTTACCTAACCTAAAACTAACCTTAAATGTAACCGTTTCCATCATGGGGACTTGCATTCTGTCTCCATAAGGAAGGTGAGACCCCACGTGTAGCTGTGGAAACAGTTTTCTGTCCCAGGCAAGAAAAACACAAACACAGGTAGGTCTCACCTCTGTCCTCCATGAACTTGTAGAGCTGCTGCAGGAAGTGGTCTCGCTCCTCTGGATCCAGCTCCTCTTCCGGCTGACAGACAGACATAAAGTCAGACAGGTAAGTATCTGACACCCCCCCCAGCAGTTACACCTCAGTTCACATCACACTCACCTCCTCCTTTATGCGTTTCTTCTTTTTCTTTTCGTCTTCGTCCTCCTCATCCTCATCACTCTCCTTCTCCTCTTCATCGTCCTCATCATCATCACTAGAGGACGAGTCCAGAATCTGACTCATGTCCATCTTCCACACATCTGGAACCTGCTTGCTCTTCAGGAACATCTGGGCTGCTTCAAAACCTAAGAGGAGGAGGAGGAGGATGGAGGAGGAAAAGAGGAAAAAAGGACAAAGCTGTAAGAGAAGAGTGATCAGCCTGAGCTCTGATGCATTGTGGGACTCATAGCACCTCACCCTTCCTGTTGGAGAACTCAGACTTGGCGATGCTGACGGAGCTGACGACGTGGACGTGTCTCCTCGCCACAGTGTAGCTGCAGGCCAACAGGAAACAGGAAGCAGGAGGATGAGACAGAGTTGACAAGCTTCTGATCAGAGATCAATAACAAATCAAAGTATTGCTTGACTAGGCTTGGACTAGTCCCAGCCTAGTCAAGCGAGCAGGAACTGATGAAGCCTCTTGGATGAGAGGTGAAACGTCTTCAAAGACAAATAACTAAGTCCAGTTGCATTCGATTGAATTTCCTTGAGATAACCGTGACCTGGATGAATGAGAATATTCACAGGCTTATAACAAATCAAAGTGAAACTCACAACTTGGAGTCGCTGAAGGCTCTGACCAGACACTGATCCTTCTTCACCTGCAGCTCATCATTACAGCTGGGAGACACCACCTGCAGGAGACGCACACCTGAGTGACTCCTTCTCCGCACAAACACACTTTACTCATGGTGACCTCATCACGCTTTACTTTGATTCCTCAACATGTGCGACTGATAGCAGTATTGTGTGTGTGTGTGTGTGTGTGTGTGTTTACCAGAGCTAGGTACCAGCTGCTCGGCTCCTCCTCGTTCTCAATGCTGCAGACTTTTCCCAGCAGCTCATCATTCAGCCTTCTCCTGTCCTCTTCCTCATCCTCACTGGATGAAGACTCATTTTCCTCGTCAGCACTAAGAGACAGACATATGGACACATGAGACAGAGACAGGCAGACACGCATTAACAGGAGGTGACTCAGTCACAAGGTGTTGGGCTGCTGGATGACCCACTCACACAGCTTGTGACGAACGTCGACCGCCACGGTTCGACTTCTTGCCGATGACCGGAGTGCCGAAATGCTCCGGGTTGGTCAACGGCAGCTGGTCCAACGTCTGAGGGTGGGACAGAAGACAACGACTGAAGACAGTGTGTTCAAATATTTTAATATTTGAAATCAGACTTGATGAAGATGCTCTAGTTTTAGAGCTGAGAGGCTCTGGTGGAAGGATACAGGCCTGAGAAGTAGTCCCTCTGTCAGTGTGTGAGACTTACCTCACTCTCTGCAAAATGTCGCTCCCCCTTCAGACACAGGGACGTACGACGAAGAGTCTTCTCATCTCCGTCATCAAACACTGAAACACACACACACACACCAATTAAATTCAATGTCAAACTGGAAACAAGTTGTGTTCCTTTGCTTCACACAGAAGTCGGTCTGAACTTTGGCCTGTGAAACCAGTCAACCAGAGAGAGAGGTGCAACCGACCCGTCAAGCCGAAGAAGGGGACCTGCTGGTTGGCTGCAATGAGCGAGAGGTCCCCGGTGGCTTAATTTATCAGACTGGAGCGAGATTGGCTGATGATTGGTCAGACAGCCAAGAGAACATGTGACATCATCATCTCACTGAGCAAAACCTTATCTTGGCATCATCATTCATCCCCATCAACCGATCAGAGTGTCTCCAGTTTGAGCTGCCTCGGTCACATGGTGGCACCAGCACTCGGTGTGCACCAATCAGCAGACAGATCACAGACTCACCCACAGTGTACAGGCTGGCGTCTGTCAGTTTACTGATGATGGCCTCGCTGAATAAACCCTCGTTAGTCTTCACCTCCACTGTAGAGCCCACCTGAAGGACAGGCACACACACACTTTTAGTTTCTTGTTTCCAAGGCGACAGTGACTCGCTCTGCAGGCTGCTGAAGACTCATCATTATCATCATCTTACCCTCAGTGGTCCTTTGACCTGGTCGTCCTGCACCACCTGGGACGTACTTTCACCTTTCAGAGTCACCTGAAGACACAGTTGAACAAAGACTTTACACCAAGCTGTGTGGCTTCTGTCTTTGAGACAGAGGACAGTGAGAGATGTGGACACTTTACAGTTTGTCTCAAACTGTCCTGTTGTGATGGTCTGCTGAAGCCATGGACAGAGACAAGATGTGCATCCAGACGGCAGGACAGTTAGTCCTCTCCACTCCTGACAGGACAGAGTGGACTGAGAAGATGGAACAAAGTAGTTGTGTCCACATGATTCACGTCCATGTGACAGAGGGATGCTGATCCAGCTCAGGTGTAAACATGGATTTCTTACCTTGACCTTCACCAGGCGTTTCACAGTCTTGATCTTGGCCTCACAGAAGGCTCCTCTGTACTTGGCACTGACATCCGTCCCCACTGTCAGGTAGGCAGGCTCATCTGCTGCCTGAAACACACACACATCGACAACACACATAAACTCACAATCTCCCAGCATGCACCGCTACAGCAGTGCCCCTCCATGTCTTCCGATGGTTTGTCTTTGTCTTCTGACATCATTAGCAGGAACTATTTCACCACAGCTTCAGTGACGTGTGACCATTTGAATGGAACATCTATGATTCTGATGCTGAGCAGGTTTGATCTCCTGTGAGAAGTTAACAATCTCTCTCTCACACATACACACCAGATCCAATTGGATCAGATTCTTTTCTGACTGGGAGTGTTGGTGTTTATCTTGTTAGCACAAGAGTTTTGAATGGCTGGGAGGAGGTTTCCAGGCCCCAAGTGGGTCATGCTGGCGCTGCAGAGAAGCCCCACAGCCAGAGGCACGCAAGCAGGCAACACAACCTGCTGTTGGTGTAGCAAGTAACTTTAACTGTTCTGTAGGCACATCCAAAATCTCCAATTTGATATTTTCTCGGTGTTCGTTGGAACTGGGAGTCGTTCTGCTTCTTTGACTGTACTTCTGCTGCTGTGACTGTGTGTGTGTGTGTGTGTGTGTGTGTGTGTGTATTTATTGTACATGTTTGTATCAGTATGTTGTCTTTTTACTGCACACTGTGTGTGTATGTGTATGGGTGTGTGTGCGTGTGTGTGTAATTATTGTCACTGTCTTACCTACATGTTTAGTTTTTAACTGCACATTGGAAACTGGTCAAACGAAATTTAAATTTTCTGTGCTAACCCCTGTTACATAGATTTTTGACAATAAAGTACACTTTGACTTTCTTACAGGCTCGTCTTGTTTCTGCTCTGAGCAGTGAGGAGACATGAGTGCAGCCTTCCTGGGAGACTTTTAGCTGATATATAAACACTCCACTCTTATGACTGGCGTGTTGGAACAGCGGTGACTGAACTCGACAGATTCGCTCATCACAATGACAGTAAATGACACAGACAGGCTGAAGGTGGCAGGTCAACTCCACAGGAACCTGCCTACAGTCCAGGAGGGTGGAGCACTACAGTTTGAACAGAAGGGTAACAACAGACGCTGGCTGATTTAAGCTGTCGTCAAAAACAGACGCTGCTTCATGTGATGCATCAAAGGAGAGTACATCCCTGTTTTTGTCTCCTCACATGTCCTCACTGGGGGAGGGACGTAAAGTGAGGGAAACATTTGATGCATTTTTAGAGACTTGGGATGTAGCCGTGTTGTTGCACTTGCCTGATGTTGGGCCATGTTGGTTGTCTTCTCTTTAGCTGTTGATCGTAAATAATGTAATCCTAAGAGAGACATGAGTGCAGCCATCCATATTTACAGCACAGTCGTTGAACTGACCTACACTGAAGTCCTACAGGAATGCAAAATCACAAAAATACCAGGTGTGACATACTGCTGCTGACTCTGCATAAATATGTGCAGATTTGTCGGCATACAGCTGTTCTCGGAGTCACGTCACTGAAATCCCTCACTGGCCGGTCACATGGTGTCTGAAGTGCTTCTCGGCAATGTGAGAAGGAGATCTCAGAATCACTCGACGAGGAGCAAACAAATCTGAATCCAGGACACACAGAAGTTTCTCCCAACTTTAACTTTGGAGGCTTCAAACACTGAATTAGACTGTAGACTGAGAGCTTCTCTAATGTTAATGTGCTTTAATCTGAGCCAGAGTGGCTGTACAGCTCAAACAGTGCCATCGTCTGCACACAAACTGATGATGATAACGCCAGTTTAATCATGTCAGCCTTACTCAATGTTATGACTATGTGTGATCAGCAGTACAAACGTCTGCAATGCAAAAACTGATGTAATGAAACACAAGATAAACTGGACAGAGGTGACTCTTTAAACTGGAAACACTACATGACCGTCAGAGGCCAGTTTATAGCTCATATCTTCAGTTTGTGTCGCAGGTCAAACACTCACCTTCATCTTTCCGGTTATTTGAGGGAGTCCAGCTCGAAAGATTTCAGATCACTGAAAGACAAAAACAGGACGGGATTAGTGATTACAGTTGGCGATACAACACAGACAGACGGGGACAGAGTGTCAAATTGACCTGAGGTTGTAAAATAATGCTAAGCTAGCCAACTAGCCACTCACTTGTGTTAGCTCAGGCATTCTTTTCTGGCTCGGTGCAGCCCCCTCCCTCCTCCCTGCCCGGACCAGATCAGATATGTGGCACAAACAACTCACGTTAACTTAACTAGCAACATTTACTTCGACTGACACAGAGCCGGTGGTTCCAGCGGACTGTTGGTTAAATATCGGTGGGTCGATGAGGGCACACTGAGCGGCTACGGGCTCAGGATAACCAGCGCAGCCGTAGAGGAACGTTCCTTCCCGCTCCGCTCCCACCTCCACTGAGTCACGTCGCCATCACAGCTCGCCATGTCAGCTCTGCTAGCTCGGCTAACTTTAACGCTTCCCACAACCACCTGGTAGTGAACCGAGTCCTGGGGAGGGCCGCCATTAAACATAACCGAGTCCCGGCACTAGCAAAATCCAAACAACGGCTGTTTGCAGCAGGAAGAGTGGAGAAACGAGCGGGGCTTCACTCTCCAGCCCTGAGCTAATTTTAGCTAGTTGGCTAACCAGCGACTCAACTAGCTAGTTCGTGGATCATATGGCGATTTAAACCGTCTGATAACAGCAGAGCAGGCTCGACCAGCGTCAACATTAGCTTCCGTTCAGGAGGTAAACGAAGTTTCTTTCAAACAAAACGAGAATGTGTGACATTCGATGGAACAAAAACTGTTGTGGATTTATTTATTTAATATGTGGCTCTTCCACAAAGGCGCAGAAGCTTCACATTTCTTCACTGCAAAAACAAGCCGACTGCCGCTGCCATTCAATTCTCAGCCAGCTCGTTTCAACAGCGACTAACTGGAAAGCTCCCTGCCTTTCCTGTGACATCCACGCGGCTTTCTGTCCACGGCGTATCGGTGGTTTTAACCGTTTTAAGTTTTAGTTTGGTTCACCACACAATGTGAAGATTTTTATACTTACATACAGGGACGCGGCCGCTTCCCCTCTCGCTCGGGTTGCAAAGCGATACATGGACAACAAGCTGTTGAGCTCCGAGCTCTGTTTCCAGACACGCGATTGGCTACAGTGACAGCGGTAGTCGCAGCGCAGTAATACTATTGGTCTAAGGATTCCTTTATTTTAATAGGACAGAACTCGTCTGGCGCCATTATTGGTCGATACGAACGAGGCGCCACAAGGGAAATGACGGCATCTGTTTGATAATTGTCCAATTAGAGGAGGGTTCAAAAGAAAAACTCACCATTTGAGCCTGCAATTGGCCTCGCGCGTTTTGTTCCCAGCAGCAGCGCGTTGCTATTGGCTGAACGGGCTTCCTTGTGTATACCGACACTGTAAAGAGCCCTGCCTCGATACGTGCTGGAGATCTGCACACCAAACTCCATGTAAAAATACTGTGAGATTACGTTCCCTCGTTCGTTGACAAAGTTGTATAAGTGAAGTAGAAAAGGAAAACATTGGACTTTCTAATATATTTGCAAACAAGCACCACTTAACTTACACGATTAACGCAGTCGATGCAAATGTTATTCAATCGAAATAACCGGAAAGAGAAGTCAGTGTCCAAAAGTTTGTTTTATATTTGTATACGCACAACTTTTTGTAATAACTCATATGTAGGAATTAAGAGCTACTATTCTGGCGTTGTTAAACGTGAGAATTTTGTTCTCTCACTCCAAAAACTCGATGGAGACGACTATAAACATTTAGTTAACACTTTTGTAAATGAAGATTGGCAGTGCGGTTCATATGAGACAACGTCACATTATCCGCGGTACTGGTGAAGGAGGCTTCACACCAAACCGCTCGAAGTTTTTATAGCACAAACATCTAATAAACGAGCTAAGCTGAGGCATGATGGCAGAGCCCAGGTGATTCATTAAGTCATAAAATAATCAATTAAAACAAACGTCAGGTTTCTTGAAAGATAGTTGTAGTTTGTGGCGCCATTTGTAAAGAATCGGGATGGGCGGGCCCATCAGCGCTTTGACGTAACAGGAAGAGGGTGACGACAGAACCATATATGTCGTTTTCCTCTTTGGGAATGTGGAAGTTATTTCTAAACAGACGCCAAGGGAGCCGAGTGATGCTGGCCGTCAGGCTCCATTCATACAGAGAGCGTCTACATCGAGTTCAGGGTGTGATCTGTAACATTCAGTAAAAAACTACACAGGAACAAACGTTCAGCTTAAAAATACAGCAAATCATCATGTGCAGCTTCTTCACACACTGACCAAACTCTTCCTCAGCGCAAGTGTGTCTAAACTCCTGATTCAGTAATCAGCTGACCGCGATTCGGCCACACAGAAAAATGCACAGCCCTACAGACAACTTTTTCTTCAACATTTTTATTTTTAAACCTGAAATTCAAATCAAAAGAAAAACAACCACAGAATGTTCATCAACTATAAAACATAAAAAAGGATGTGATGTGTGTGAGCGAGCCATCAGCAGAGTTTACATGTTGTCTTCATCAGAGTCATCCTCCTCCTCCAGAGAGTCCTGAAAGACACACAAACAGGAGATTCAGCTGACAGAAGCCGTGTGCGTGCGTGCGTCCGTGCGTGCGTGTGCGCGTCCTGCTCACCTTGGCATATTTCTCGGCCTCCTCTCTGATGTCTTTGGGTACTAGCTCATGCCGTCCGTTTGTGACTGAGGGAGAGCAGACAAGACAGTCAGGAGTGTTGCCACGGCAACACAAGCATCAGCACGAAAAGGAAACGTGCCGACTGTTTCCTGGTTGTGAATACAGAGTTTAAGATGATAAGATGAACTTTATTGATCCCGCAGTGGGGAAATTCACTTGTTTACCTGTTAAGTGAGACGGCGAGACGTGTGGTTCTGGTTAAACAAAACTGATCCTTTGTGTCATGCCGTCAGACACTTGGGGTGTTTTCACACACGGTCCCTTTTCAACAAACCAAACTCAGTCCCCTTAAAATGGACCAAAAAGTGAACCAACAGTTCTTTTTGCTTTCACACAGAGTTCATTTGAAAGAGGGCCCAGTTCTCTTTCTGGCCCCCCTTAGCTCTGATGAGACCTGTGTCGTGTAGTCAGATTAGCCCACAGACGTAAAGAAAAACAAAATCAAACTGATCAGATTTCAGGTGAACATAAAGCACCACAACACCTCATCCTCCTCCTCCACTTGTTGCCTTTTCGGCAGCCATGTTTCTATTTGTTTTCTCAAGCACAATGTCATGTGATCCACCTACGGCAAACCTAAAGGGCTAAAATAAAGTGGAAAGAAGGACAAGTGAACCCGAAGCACTTGTTCTTCACAGCGCAACAGGTTATGTGAACCGAACTGGGACCCCCTCCTGCAGTGGTCTCAGTTTGGTTCGCTTCAGAGGGGCCTGAGTTTGTTTGCTGTGTTCACACAGGCACAATCATTTGTTTGGACGGCTGAAAGGGACCAAGCGTGAAAAAACCCTCAGAGTAACAAAGCATTTTTAGTGGACGTAATTCTGACCGCTACTGTCGTCCCAAAAGGATCACGCTGCAGCTGAGGTGATCTACTGGATCTACTGACTCATTTCCACACCAACATATGGAGACACCAGGTGTGATATGTTAACAGAATCAGACCGCGTCCACAATAAGCTGTGCTCATGTAAAAACAGTGTGTGTCCTCACTGATAGAATGTCCAGCTGTTTCAGCACACATCTGTCCACAACGTCTTAACTACATGAAGACACACGGGTACATCCCCTCTTCGACTTCTCTTTACCCAACTGCATGACAGCAGACAGACAGGAGGACTCTGATCTGTAGAAGAATCAGGGTGAATGTGCCACATTACTGCGAGTGCTCAGTTAAGCTCAGTGATTGGTCAGACAGCCAAGAGGAAGTGACATCACATGAGTTCGGCCAGTGACTGAAAACTTTCAGACTGTCATCATCCTCCCTGTATCAAATGGTCTGATCAGCTGTGATCAAAGACGTGTAGAAACAGGAAGTGGAAACTTTAAAGTCAAAGAGCAGCTACATTAAAGTGACATATTTTAAAGTGACATAATTTGTCATTGGAGGGAACTCACTCCAACGAAATTTGTTCTCCGCATTTAACCCACCCAAGTGACGTGCACACACACAGCAAACCCGGGGCAGTGGGCGACCGCGTGCAGCGCCCGGGGAGCAGTGGGGGTTAGGTACCTTGCTCAAGGGTACCTCAGCCATGGACACCGGGACGGGGAATCGAACCAGCGATCCACCGGTTACGGGTCCGACACCCTAACCGCTGATCCAGAGAGACAGACAGACAGACTGGAAGAAGAGCAGGGCTCTGATTGGTCAGGTTCTTACCTTCTCCAACCCAGCTGAGCTCCAACTCGAAGGCTTTGTCCTTCACCTCATCATGGACGATGTAGATTCTTCAAACACAGGACAGGTTCATGTTAGCATTAGAAACACCTGCACAAGTAAAACAGCAGACCGACTGCAGTACAAATACTGCAACCAACATTACAACCGCAGTGCAGAAAGAGAGACAACATCATCGTGTCATAACTTGCGTCCACAGCTGCTGGAAGACATTTTTGCAGTCCGTGTCTGATACCTGAACATCAGAACACGTGCATTGCTATGAGGTCATGTACAAATACCTCGAGACTGAGCTACGGTACTTCAATATACTGCATCTGAACTCTGAATGATGACTTCAGAGCTGTGGAGCCACATCAACCTGTTGTCACAAACAGACTGTTTACTTCACACCCACACTTCCTGTTCTCAGATCAGGTCTCCATCCACACTGACACAAACAGGAAGTGACTGAACAAACATCCAAACTGGTCTAAAATCAGTTTCACACTGGGGTCTCGCTGGATTTGGATGTTCTTCACGTTTGGTTAAAGCAGATTATGTATTCACTACAAGAGTAATGATCCCACATGCTGCAGCCTGCCTGATCAGCTGATCAATCGGTCGATCGCTGATCAGCATCCTGTCTGGCAGGACAAGTCTCAGAATGCAGAACAAGATAAATTACTGTTGCTGTTTCAGACAATTAAGTTTAGTTTGGATGGAGATGACTCACATTTTGGCGACCTCTTTGACCAGCTCCCTGCACGTCATCTCCTTCATCTGACACACACACACACACACAGGAAACAAATTCACCGTTAACACACGTTAGAACAAACACGATACCTTCAGATGACACTCATCACAAACTTTATTTTGTCCATTGAGACGAGCTATAGCGACGTCCTTACAGCTGCTCAACGTGACTTCCTGTCATGTGACGTAAACAATGCGTGACGCGGGCTGAAGCGTGAACTGCTGCTGATTAACTGATGATCAGACTATCGATCTGACTCACCTGCAATTTCTCGATCTCCGTCTTGGCGGCTTGTTTTGCTTTTCCGATGGCACAGCCCCAGTAGCCCTGGACACAAACACAGTCTGGTTACTGGTCTGACTGGGACAGTTCAGCTTATTTTATCTGCAGAATCAGTTTTCACTTGATTGATCTGAGGAAACATTTTGAGTCTCACTGATGTGTCTGTCCATTCAAACTTCTTTTTATTTCCTCATGTGACTGAGGACGACACACTACCCAGTGATGGGCTCTTTATTCCTGCCAGACATCTTTACTGATCCTCCTCGGGGATAAATAAAGGAATTCTGATTCTGATCTACCGTAAAAGCAGAGGTCAGTACTGTGAGGCAGCTTCAACATATCCAGGATACCTTTCAGTTAACCCGGCTTCACTAAACCCAACAACCACTGAGGTCACATGAAGCTGGTTATCAAAGTCAACACAGGATGTCCTTATATGGTCACGATGTCTGTAGCACGTGACCAATCAGGGACGCAGACAGTCTTCTGTTTGACAAACTGCAATATGTAACACACAATCTGACTGAAACAGGAAGGACAGCAGACTGTGGACGAGATTACATGATTCTGGTTCTGGTTCTGCGTGTTTCACTTTTTGTGTGTGAAGCTGAAACCGCCGCCGTGTCAAGCACAACAAACAAAATGTAAAAACCAATTCAAAGCAGTACTTTCAAATCTCTAGTACTTTAGTCGGTCAGTGGACGGGGAGGAGGAGCAGGACGTCACACCGTGGAGCCACTCAGTGTCCACCAGAGAGACAAACCTGTCGTCTGTGTTTACAGTTTCAGGAGACAAGACGATGCTGAGAGGACGGAAAAGTCTGTGAGGTTTACCACAACAAATCTGATTAGAGCTGTGGAAGATCAAATCATCCATGGAGGCCTAAAACTGTGAAATGATGGGCTGATCCACGTCCTGCATCCCAAGGTGAGGACATTTTCCAGAGAAATTATCGGTCAAGTTACCTCACTGAGCACAAACCGATTTGCAGTACAAGCCACTGACCTCAGATCAGTCTGTTCATCCTCACAGCACCATGACAACAGTTTGGGACAAACACATAAAAGTGACAGATGATCAGATCTTTTAGTCTGAGTGACTCACATATGAGATGCCAGATGGGTCGACCATGTAGAGCTGAGGACCGTCGTCTTTATCGTATGAGCCCAAGATAAAACTGTAGACAGATCAACAATGTGAGCAACACTGAACACAACAGCAACAATAACAACAACAACAACAACAACAACAACGAGTTTAGTTCAACATTCCAGTTGGTTTGATGAAACTGAACACGGTTTTCTGATTTTTATATGAGTAACAAGAAACCTCTGATCTAACAGGAAAGCAGGGAAGTGTGTGGAAGTGTGTAGGAGTGTGTAGGAGTGTGTAGGAGTGTGTAGGAGTGTGTAGGTGTGTGTAGGTGTGTGTAGGTGCTCAGCTCAGCGACTGGTCAGACAGCCAAGAGGAACTGACATCACAGGAGTTCAGTTCTGTGAGTGAAACCTGTGTGAGTCTTATCGTCTACCCCTGATCGACTTAACTGATCAGCTTCAGTCATGTGTCACGTTGTAATGCTATTTCCTGTGCCTGAACGCAACACGCTCAGGTCTGCATTCAGTCATCAGCTGATGGAAGAAACCATGTGACTCACCTGCAGCCAAACGGCCGCACAGCGCTGTACAACGTGTAGGCATGGACATACATGGCCACTCTGTCTGACAGGTGCTGCAACGAGAAACATTGTTAGCTTAGCATCAGGCTAACACTCCCTGTTCATCCTATGTGGTCAGATTTGGTCTGAAGACTCAGAGTCAACTCAGGTTGAGGACAAACCTTCAGTGGGATGTCGTGTCCATAGTTTGATCTGAAGTTGGAGGCTTCTTCTCTGGCAACATCAGCAAGGGAGCGAGCGTCAGCCAACAGGCCAGCGACCGCCTGGGGATGGAGATGGAGACGGAGACAGGAAGACAGACAGAGACAGGATCGAGGAGAGGGAGACGGAGAGAGACAGGTCAGACGGAAGCCCTCGACTCTAAACTTTCATTTCCTGTTTCAGATGGCAGCCTTGCTGGACTACCGCATCACCTCCACCACCCGGGGCCATGCTGCGTGCAGGTGTGTGATTACCATGCCAACATGTCTGTCGATGTTGAAGATGCGTTTGTTGGAGCCCTCCTCATACAGTTTGGACAGAACGAGCTTTTCCACCCCGAACACAACGCCATCCTTGCAGCGAATCGCGATGGCTGTGCTGAATACACAAACACACACAGATAATGAGACTTAAACACAGAATTCAACTATCCTCCATCACGTTAGATGTAGTCTTACAGGTTTCTGTATCCTGGTACATGTGATGAAACAGAATTCGTCTGTTTTTGGCTAATTCAGTGAATTAATGACAGCTCAAGATGCTTCAGCACACTGGAACAGAAACCACATCAACATTTAAACTGATGACTCAGTGACATCACTGACACACTCAGAGATATTCAACAGAGACACATCATCACATCAAACAGAGTAAAATCAGTCAAGACAGGGAAACACAAACAGCCCACTGCCACCTGATTGGTGCCCTCTGTCATGTGACCACTTTCTCAGTTTAGTGTGAACATAAACTGCTGACCTGCTGTTCTCGACGGCCTTCATGGCATATTCCACCTGAAACACTCGACCGTCTGGAGAGAAGGTGGAGGCCGACAGGTCGTACTGCAGGACAGACACACACACACACACACACACACATTAAACACATTTAGCTTTTCGTCACTTTGTCCTCCAGGCCTCATTTACAGTCACTGTGTAAATGTTACAATCAATATGTTTATAAGCATAATGCAATCTTCAAAAAGTAGCCAACAAACTGTACAACATAAAAACAAGAATGGCTTTCAAGCTATCGCATACATTTTCATGTGTTTTTACCTCATAAAAACACTTTCATATATGACAATCTCGTTTTTAAATACATGGATGCAGAATAAGGTTTTCAACTGCAGCTGAAAAACATGAACTAACATTAACTTCACATCCCAAAGTGATCAATCATTGATTTCCAAACAAATACAGAATAACAAACACAAAATAATCGAGTAGCATTCCAATTCATTCGCTGTCATTGAATTTCAAATAACACCACTACCTCCACATTTTCGTACTGATAGCAGCATATGTTCCACCTCCAATGTTGATTTTATCTAAATTAAAGCTATGTGGCAAATAATATGAAACCCGTTTGAATTACAACACTCCAAAGATTGATATAAAGTGACATATTTATCCTCTACATGAAGTGAAATTCAGCTAACCTGCAAATCAACTTAAAACTAATATGTTCTAAAGGGAGTTTGGCATGCACCGGAGCTAACTGCTAGCACCGACTATGCTCACCCATCAATATCACTGCTGTAAATGACTAAAGTGACTAATTGTATGACGACGCTGCTGTGTAATCTTTGCTTTTTTTCTTAATTTTTTCACAGAAAAATGGATTTTGAATTAAAACGTTCGACTCATTATACTTTCAATTTCAGTTTACGTTCTGCTAGCAGGCCTCGTTGTGACTCAGCAGGCTAACACGCTAGCAAGATTACTACACGTTATTATGTATGACTTTCAATATAACTGTATGCTATCGTTCAATGACTGGACTAAAACGTGACACAGAAACAGTCAAGATGAAGTTAATGTGAAGCTTCAGCTGAAAGAATCGCAGAGACGCTCACCCCGGTCCCGATAGAGCTCATTTTAACTCAAAGTGTGTATCCCGTGAACAGCCTTCAGTCTGCTACTCCAGCGCTTCATCACGCTGTCAAACTAAAGGCACGTCAGACATCGGCGTCCGGTTTCTACCTTCACAATAAAAACCTCTGTGAAGACAAATTAAAGGATGGCAAATTGGTGACCTTGAAATCAACAATTGACTTATGTCGCGACAAATTATTATTGTTGGCATTATAATATTATTGCTATTATTAAATGTTGACATGTTGACAAGTGCACCTGCAGCTCCAGGAAGAACGAGTATGATGTGACCAAGAGTCTACAACATGGACCGTTTGGTGACATTATTTTGTTGACTATGACTTATTTCCTGTACGTTTCCTGTTTTCACCAGTGAACTTGATACAGCTGTAACACGCCTTCACAGCGGAGAAGTCGTTTGAGGGCCGTGCAGGCTCGCGGCTGCCGCCTGCTGCTGCGGAGTGACGCTGCAGTGATGTCACCAGAAAAATACGCATTGAAATTTTCCTCCCCCAACTTATTCGTAGCTTTCACACAACTACGATACTTTCTATTTTCTTTAAACAGAAAAAAGGTCAGCCTAATTCTTGCCCTTAGTTGTTGCTCTGTTGTTCTTTTTGAAGCCATATTGATGGACATTTTGCTATTCTGAAACTGACATCTCAAAGGTCAAAGAAAATTGAACGGTATAAACGAATGATGAATAACAGGACTCTGCTCTCTCACACTGAAAAACCCTGAACACTTGCTGCTCCATCAGCTCAACTGTTTGGTATTGATAAACGGCAGTCTGATCCGAAATAGTTCAGCTGAATGTAAATGACCTGCTCTGATGGCACGAGTTACAAATTAATTTCATGTTGCCTTCATGCGCCTCCAGATTGTTGTGGATCTCAAGCCAATAGCAGCACTTCTTTCTGAGCTCTCCTGTCCAATCACACAGTTGCTTCTCTCTCGACATCTACCAGGAAACAGCGACACAGATGATTGTAAGAAAAGTGTCCGTAAAGTTTTATTCAGTCTCAGTATGACCAGGGTGGATTACAGACCTGCTGAAGTTTAAAATGGTGTGAGTCATCTTTTTTATTGTTCTTCTCATTTTATTTCTCCATCTTGAATCAGTAAGGGAAGCTTTGGTCACATAAGAGTGAAAAAACATTCGTATACAGTGCACTTTAAAAAAGAAAGGAACAAAAACAGTTTTCATTCTGTCATTGTGAACTTTATCGAATGGAGCAACTGATCGACATTAAGGCAAACAGACTGAAGCTCCACCGTCAGCTGGAATGACAGAAAAACACTGGACTGAAAGAAACAAGCTACAATTAGTGATGATGATGATGATGATGATTAGCGTTCATTAGTTAACTAATACAAACATATACAAGGCTTTAATCATTTAGTGACATTACACTTTCATAAGAACAGGAACCGAGAGCTGGACTCAAAATGCCGGCACACAGCAGCAGAACAGGAAGTTCACTGAGACATTAAAACAACCCCCGCACACACATATCGCCAAAATAAGACAACAGAGAACAGAGGAAGACTATGAGGACAGGGTGAAGCAGAAAAATAAAACCAAAATGGAGAAGACGGACAGATGGACACCAGCAGCTGGACCAGACTGATCCACTCTCCATGTTGTCAAACAGTTTCTGTTCTGAGTGCTTTTAAAGCCTCGTTTTCCTAAAACGAGGGAAAGAAAATCGTGTCGAATCAAACCACTTTTTCCAACTGAAGGATTTTGTAGTAATGAAAACCAGTTGCTGCAGGATCAGTGAGGAGCACAATGCTAATTTAAACAAGTTGATTTGAACTGCAGCTCAGCGTTTGCATCTTTTAACTGTCCTGCAGATCTTCTGATTAGGAGAAAAGAAATTCCTGATTATGAGCTAATGAGTCCAGGTTGTTTGGTTTGGAGAATCCAGTAGAATTTAAATTATTCTCACTTTGTTTCAGACTTTTAAGACACAATAAAAGAAGAAATAACTGTTAATAGACTGTTGGTTAGAAGTTGCAGGCTGGAGATGACCAGTTAGGGTGGCCAACTGGGACCAGTTTATGCAGCACCTCCTCTGAGTGACGTTCACATGTTTCTGGATCAGACGCCCAGACTTCATTCATTCAGATGTGAGCTGTTAGCAAAAACTAGTTGAGGAACCGACCTTCTTCTGGTGTTTCTGTCAGTCACACACTGCAGAGACACCTGGTGTCAAACTGCTATTCTGTCTCATATGAACGTCACTCAGGAAACACACTGCTTCTGCTGGACCAGTGGAACCAGTAGAACCAGTAGAACCAGTAGGGGAGCTGCTGCTGGACACACAGGGAGGATCAGGAGGAGAATGAAGAGGACAGTGTCTGGTTAGTGATGAAGACGAAAGATTTCCTGTCTCTTTTAACGCTCTCTGCTCCACAGTTGTCACTGTGGTCCGTCTGTCCATCCAGGCACTGCCCCAGGGTGGGCGTGTCCAGTTCGAGATGGGCGGGGCTGTGACGAAGGGTGCGTGTCCAGTCAGAAGCAGGCAGGGACACAGAGTTAAGTGTTACCTTTCAGGACACCCAGACAGCTCTGCAGCAGCTGGAGGTTCCCCTGCAGGTGAGAGGGGCAGGGTCAGGCACTCAGGTGAAGAATGTGACCAATTTTTGTGTATTTCTATGCATCAACATGCTGCACACTTTCTCCCTTCCTGTAAGCTGTTCTCTGAACTGTATGAAACAAAGAACCAAACTCACATGGCAGAGTCAGGACCGTTAGGACCGCTAGGACAGAGTCAGGACGAAGTCAGGACCGAGTCAGGACCGTCAGGACAGAGTTAGGACAGGCAGGACAGAGTTAGGACAGAATCAGGACTGTCAGGACCGAGTCAGAAACGTCAGGACAGTTAGGACAGGCAGGACAGAGTCAGGACCGTTAGGACGGAGTCAGAAACGTCAGGACAGTTGGGACAGAGTCAGGACAGTTAGGACAGAATCAGGACGGTCAGGACAGAGTCAGGACTGTTTGGACCGAGTCAGAAACGTCAGGACAGTTAGGACAGAGTTAGGACAGGCAGGACAGAGTCAGGACAGTTAGGACAGAATCAGAACTGTCAGGACCGAGTCAGAAACGTCAGGACAGTTAGGACAGACAGGACAGAGTCAGGACCGTTAGGACAGAGTTAGGACGGAGTCAGAAACGTCAGGACAGTTAGGACAGAATCAGGACTGTCAGGACCGAGTCAGAAACGTCAGGACAGTTAGGACAGACAGGACAGAGTCAGGACCGTTAGGACAGAGTTAGGACGGAGTCAGAAACGTCAGGACAGTTAGGACAGAATCAGGACTGTCAGGACCGAGTCAGAAACGTCAGGACAGTTAGGACAGACAGGACAGAGTTAGGACAGGCAGGACAGAGTTAGGACAGAATCAGGACTGTCAGGACCGAGTCAGAAACGTCAGGACAGTTAGGACAGGCAGGACAGAGTCAGGACGGTTAGGACGGAGTCAGAAACGTCAGGACAGTTGGGACAGAGTCAGGACAGTTAGGACAGAATCAGGACGGTCAGGACAGAGTCAGGACTGTTTGGACCGAGTCAGAAACGTCAGGACAGTTAGGACAGAGTTAGGACAGGCAGGACAGAGTCAGGACAGTTAGGACAGAATCAGAACTGTCAGGACCGAGTCAGAAACGTCAGGACAGTTAGGACAGAATCAGGACTGTCAGGACCGAGTCAGAAACGTCAGGACAGTTAGGACAGACAGGACAGAGTCAGGACCGTTAGGACAGAGTTAGGACGGAGTCAGAAACGTCAGGACAGTTAGGACAGAATCAGGACTGTCAGGACCGAGTCAGAAACGTCAGGACAGTTAGGACAGACAGGACAGAGTCAGGACCGTTAGGACAGAGTTAGGACGGAGTCAGAAACGTCAGGACAGTTAGGACAGACAGGACAGAGTCAGGACCGTTAGGACAGAGTTAGGACGGAGTCAGAAACGTCAGGACAGTTAAGACAGAGTCAGGACCGTCAGGACAGAGTCAGGACACTTTGAGCTCAGGACTTCTGAGAGGCTGCTGAACCACAGAGTCTCATATTTGAACATGGTGTCATTGGTAGCTGTTGGAAGGCGGATTTTGTCTGTTGATGGGGCCAGGCTAACACTTTCCCTCTGCCTCCAGTCTTTGTGCTAAGCTAGGCTAAAGCCTCAACACCCTGGGGTCTGTCTGGACACTCATGTTATCATGTGACTGTACAGGACGAGCTGCTGGTCTCTCACCTTGGCATGTTTGAGCTCCAGCTCCGCCAGCTCCACCAGGTTCTTCCTGAAAGCGGCCACTCGTCTCGTCTTGAAGTCTATGAGTTCTGCGTCACAACACAGCGAGACGCTCTGTCAGTCTGGTAAAACACTTTGCTGTGACAACATCAGCTCTCTGACAAGCAGTTCTGAACCGAAGGTGCACACAGCGGACTGGACTCACCTTGCTTGGCCGACTCGGAGATCTTCTCAAACTTGTGACAGCAGAGCTGTTGGCTGGTCTCGGCCTGCAGGACATCTCTGTTTTTGGCCCGAGCTTTATCCAGAGCCTTGTTAGCATTCTCGTAGTCCACCAGAGCCCGACTCCTCCGGTACAGCAGGTCCTGTAGAGGTCACATGACGTTTGATTAGGGGGAATACACAGTGAATACACACACCCATCCTGCTGCTACTAATGTGGATTCATCCGCTGCAGAAAACAGCCCCCCATAAATGCTCCATTTCCTCCTGTTTGTTTGATAGAAACTACAGTGAGCGGCACGTTTACACAGGAAGCTGTACAGGAGTGAGGCGACCAGTGGGAGTCAACGAGCTCGGAGCTGAGAGCCACAGACAGGAAGTGAGTCGCGCTGACATGTTGGTGTTTGACTGTGAAGGTGACACCTTGGCAGCCTGTGACTCTCTCAGGTAATATTTGAGCAGGTCAGCCAGCTTCAGGTCTTCATCCGCTGCAACACGAGCTTCAATCTTCTGTAAAACAACAACACACAAACACAACAATCAGCACTCTGTGGCCAAAAGTATGTGGACAGCCACAGCAAGTCACGTGCCAACGGACGTACCCTTGTTTTCTCAAACAGCTCTGACACTTTCAGGAAGAACCTGAAAGCAGACAAGCAGAAAACACATCAACAGAAGGAAGTGATGTCAGCATGATGACATCATCCTGACAGAAAAAAATAAACAAAGACAAACAGTTTGTTTGGTCGTACTTGCAGAGGTCTGTGGAGTCCTGCGTTCCTAATGTGTAGAGAGACGAGGCGATTCTGTTGATGTCGTCTGCAGCATCTGAACACACACACACACAGCTTGACTTTTAGCCCTATATTTCCCATGATGCATCTGCAGACTCTCTTTAATGTCACCAGCTCTTTTGTTTTTGAAGTGGACTCTTACTTTTGTGCGAGCGGATCATCCTGTCGGATTTGGCCGAAGCGTCTTTGACTCTGTTGTGATATTCTAACAGAAATGTCTTCTCGTGTTCAAAGAAGTCGTCCACGTCCTGACACACGGACAAACAGGAAACATGAATGACATGTGACGGAGAAGGAAGAAGCTGTGAACTCTGCTCGTCGTGTTTGTCACCTTGACTCCGGCCACCAGGACGCCATCGGCAGACTTCACCACGTTCTTGAAGAAATCCTCCAGCTTCTCCTTCTTGTTCTTCCCTCGTACACTCAGCTGTCACACGGGAGAGGTCAGAGGTCACGCACAACAACACACAGCAGGTACACAACACCTTCCCGATGAGGTCTCATATGTTTACGCTCCGGTTGAGTGACCTCACTTTGCTCTTTGAGTAAAGACATAAAACCACCGGGCGCTGGAGTGGAAATGTGTGTGTGTGAGAGTGTGTGCGTTCAGCATCAGCAGTGACTCACATCCTGGTTGTACTCCAGGAAGACGTGGAAGTTGAGGTCTTTCCTAAGGACGGGATGAGCAGCCACACGACACAGGAAGACCTCGTGCATGGCGACAGTCTTCTTGAAGATGGCCAAGTACTCTCTGAGCACATGCACGCACACGCACACACACGCACGCACGCACACACAGAGCGGTCAGTGTGACGCCTCTGAGCTCGACTATCAGCTCACTGAGTTAGTCTGTGACTCACGCCTCCAGCTCCTGCTTCATCTTGGTGAACTCCTCCTTGGTCATGGATCCTTCTCCCTCCCCGAGCTTCTGCAGCTTCTCTCTGGATGCATCAAAGTCCGGCCTGGGGGGGGCAGGGGGGATCTACACAACAACAACACCTAAGTACATGAGCAGCTTCCTGTGTGTGTGTGTGTGTGTGTGTGTGTGTGCACATCTTACGATGTAACCAGCGTAGTCTTCGTTCTCAACGAACGAGTCGTGCAGCCAGATGAACTCTTCATGCTGTCGGACCACTGAGAACTCGTTCTGCTTAAAGTTGGGGAGCGTGCTCTGTACAGACAGGAAGTACATCACAGGTGAGTCCAATGAAAGTACTGCACATTCTGAACAGACACGTGTGGTTACAGATACTGTACATAATACCATGGACGCTGATTTTTGCTGGTGGGTGCTATTTTGACATGAGCGCACGAACGAACATACACACACACACACACAGTCTTTCACAAACACACACAGTCTACACACAAGGAGTTTAATGTCAATGCAACCGAACAGCTCTGATGAAGAAAAAGGAAAGACAAAATCCACAATTCAACCGTTTACCGGCAAAAACTTACACTCACATTAGTAGCACCAACAGCGCTAACTGCAGCTCTACGCAGATCTGACTTTTCGTGAGTTTGAAATCTCTCCAGTGTTTAGGCCCAGCTGGAAAAACGTTCCTGTGCAAACGCTCTAAAGGCTCTTGGTCATGTGCTGTAGATGGGAGGGGGACGCCCATGTTCTCGGCTGCAGTGCAAACCTCACAAAACACCTTGCATTTTGCAGCATCGTAGGCTATCCATTCGGGTATTCGCCTTTCCAGCTAGCTTGGAAAGCCCAACCTTTTTTCTGCCTAACATCATCTGTACTGCTACTGCAGTTGTCCTCAGTCGTTGACAGGTAGGCCTACCGGAAGACAGCGTGGGCTCGGTGGATATTTTTGGCTTTTTATGACAAATTTGCCCATTTTGTCCGTCCAGCCTTTCTGGCAGTTTATCACAATGCAATACGCTGATAGGTAGTGGGGAGTGGTCATTACAGCTGATCTTCTGGACTGCAGTAGCAGTACAGAATCAAAGTGTGAGTTTTCTGATTCAGACAGCTCAGTAACAGCACGCACACACACCTCTCTATACAGTCGTGGATCAGCGGTTAGGGTGTCGGACCCGTAACCGGTGGGTCGCTGGTTCGATTCCCCGTCCCGGTGTCCATGGCTGAGGTACCCTTGAGCAAGGTACCTAACCCCCACTGCTCCCCGGGTTTGTTGTGTGTGTGTGCACGTCACTTGGGTGGGTTAAATGCAGAGCACGAATTTCGTTGGAGTGAGTTCCCTCCAATGACAAAATATGTCACTTTCATCTTT
Source organism: Scatophagus argus (assembly GCF_020382885.2). NCBI lineage: Eukaryota > Metazoa > Chordata > Actinopteri > Scatophagidae > Scatophagus > Scatophagus argus. The sequence continues at coordinate 229,860 of NC_058507.1, read as the reverse complement.
CACATATGGGGACCCTCAGTAACATAAAGCAGTCAAACCTTAAAGGAGACATTCACAGTTTTTCTGACTTAACACATGAGCAGTTAACTGTTTGTTCTTGCTGTTTGCACGACACAAAGCAGAAATGTCCCCACAGAGACAGAGACAGAGACAGTACAGGCACTCTCACCTTGGTGTGGACAGTGAACTTGACCTTGTCTCTCTCACTCAGAGCGTCGGAGATATCGACCTGAAGGGTGGCGTCCGTCTGTAGGTCCACGTTCACCGCCCGCGGCTGCAGGAGAACAGACCAAATATCCCATCATGCACCTCTGACACACAGAGTGACGTCCACCTGAGTCAAACTGTTTCTCTGCAGTTTCATGATTCTACAATTGAACACGTGCAGCAGAGGAGCTGCAGGACGTCTTGTTGCTGCAGGAACGTTCTATCAGTGTGGAAGAAGGAGGACGTCAGTAACACTTCATGACATTAGAATACGGTAATTCAGCGTCATGCACACAAAGTCATGCACACCGTTCACATTCAGCTGTAAAACTGATGAGTGCAGTCCAAACCCCCAAATCAAGTGTCACATGACCAAGTTGTGCTAGCATGACTGCCAGTGAGCCAACATGTCTGTGTGAGTAGTTATCACAGGAGGGTCTGTGTGCTTTGTTAAGTGGACACACACAATTCAACCTGTGAGACTGTCCGACCTCCTGTTCGTGGCTCTCAGCTCCAGCCTCATTGGTTCCCACTGAACACCCACAACACCAACATTTAGTCTCGTTTTTTAACTGTTATCATACGTTATTCAAACAGAAGAAAACAGTGCGTTTGTTTGGGACTATTTTCAGCTGTGGAGGGATCCACAGTTTGAGTCAGAATGAACTACAGTGTGTGTGTGTGTGTGTGTTGCTGCTGAAGGAGCAGCAGCAGTGTGGCTCACTGATGTGTTTTTAACAGAAGATAAATGACTGTAGGTGCCAGGAGACACAAGCAGGACAGGACCACAACAGGACAATAAAGAACATCAGCCGACTCGTCAGTCACTTCTCTCCGTGACGGAAGATCCAGAAACTCTGGACTGTTGGGACAAAAGGGAACCCGTGAAGACGTCCCGTTGGACTTAATTCACCTATGTTTGACATTTTTATTCCATCAAGGTTATCATCACACGACTCTTAACACGGACGGCTGGTCTGGAACACAGCTGTGCTGGAGACAAACCAGCAACACAGACCGGATCCACACAGGAAACACGTCTCACTGAAGCGGATTGTCCAATAGCATCAGAGCGCAGAGTGTGAGCGTGAGTCATGTGACCACCTGACTGTGAAGCAGCACAGCAGAGTAGCTCATTAACAACACGTTAATTTAGGTGCTAGCTTTGTTAGCCAGTTTAGCCCAGTTAGCTGCGAAGCTAACGGCCTGCAGCAGCTCGCCGTGTCGACTCTCTGCAGCCAACAACAGTTCAGCTGTCACACACACACTCGAGCCCGTTAGCATGAACTAACGCTAGCCCACCCAGCTAACCGGGCTACAAAGCCAGAAATATGCTAAGTAACTGCTTTTTTCCGAACCGAACCGAACAGAGCAAAGAGCCGAGCCTAGTCACACAGACAGGCGGAGAGGTAGACAGACAGACCGGTAATAAAGTGAGCACTCACTCCCCGGTCCTCCTCGGAGAGGAAGTCGGGTCCGTCGTCCAGCCCTTCCTGCTGCGGAGACAGAGAGCACAGAGGAGTTAGCTCACCGACACACTGACCACTCACTGACCGTAACACATCAACAACCGGAGCACCGCGGCCCGTAAACGTGCTCATATAAGAGAAAAATAAGAGGGGCAGCAGAGAGAAGAGATAAACTCACCATCATGGCTGCGAACGGGTGGAGACCGGAAGTGCTGTGACGTCACGACGACCAGGCCAAGTTCCTGAATCAGAAGAAGAATGGCTTGACTTGAAGAAGTGTGTGATAACGGAGAGGTTCTGTGGAGAACCATGGAGATGGAATAAATAAATGTGGTTCCTAGATTCAGATTTAGATGCACTCTTTCCTAGAGTGGTGACGCCTTACAGAGCTACAGTCAACCTTCAGACATGTTTGTTTCCTTCAGGATCATCCATCAATAATCAGACCACACGGAGCTTTTAACCAACCAAAATTCTACTCTTTATTAAGACAAATGAACTGAATGAAGCAGTCAGCGAGCAGAGCTGAAACGACAGATGGTGTTTTCTCTCCGTAAACACATCAAGATGTTTAGGAATGTATTAGTCAACAGGGATACTCCTGTATGAAACACAGCTATAATAATATAAAATATTGTAAGTTATAACACGTTGCATTTGCTTACAGTTGTCTTATTACCGGTTGTAGCGGAGGATTGTGAATGTGCGTTCGTTTGTGATTAAAGCTGTCTGCAGTTCAGCTAAGCGGCCAGCAGGGGGAGACGTAACTGAGATTGGCACTGACTCACCACAGGAATTTTGGGTAATGGAGTCTCCAGTTTTCTCACCGCAAGACCTTTACTCTCAATTAACCTAATACAGTTACTGAATTGTTTTAGTGATGATCATTTACTGGTTTCTGTGTTTTTGTATGTTTGTTTTTTGCATAGAGAAGAAGAAGAACAACAAGTAATATTCCCTTTTTTCGAAAATTTAAAAATAAATAAAGTTACGCAGATAATAATTACGATGAATAAACAAATGTTTTTCATTAAGTAAGGTAATTAACTGTAAAACTTGTGTAAACCCAACACAAACTGCTCTGCAGAAATGACCATCTTCACCTGCAGTGTTAGTGTTTTTATTGTTACTGAAACACATGAGAATCCAGCAGTAAACTCACCAGCTTGTCAAAGTGCCCACCATTCAGTTTGGTTTGGAGCTCTTTAATATTTAAACATCGTTACATTAAAATAAACATGTAAACATTAAAATATTAAGTTTAGGTACCAAAAGTAAAACTACTCATGAAGCAGACTGGATCAGAATTCTGTTTATATATTATGGTACTGTAATTATTTCTGTATGAACGTGTTCATCACTTGAACGTTGCAGCTGGTGATCGTGGAGCTCATTTTCATGACTGCTGGGCACTTCAGTTTATTTTCATACGTCACTATTGATTATTTATAATGATTATTACTGATAAATGTAGTGAAGTGATAAGTTCAATATTTCCCACTGAGAAGTACGGATGTACCTTAAAGTTGTACTTCAGTGCAGTACTTAGCACACACAGAGTCAGACGGAGACACGAGCCAGAGACATCGCCACCGTCAGCCACGGTTTTCCTTCGCTGCTTCACAACATCCACCCTCTGTGTCCCACTGAAATCTGCTGTGGGACCAGCAGCTTCCTGTGCTGCCTCACGCTGAAAGAATCGAACGCTGCTGTCGGACAGGACGTCTGACCTCGCCGCGCTGACAGGGTTTCAGCCGTTTGGTCTTTCTGATGACTGGAAACAAAATTATATGAACAGAAAAATAGCTGTGGCTTGAATTCTCAAATTATTTGTATTTGAAATTACACGGTTTACCATTTGAACTTTGTACCTCTTTATTGAAGTGTTAATGTTCTTGTCATCAGCGTGACAGAACAAGTGAGACGCCTGACTGTGATGGTGAACACTTTGTGTGGCTGTGAGTCGACTCCCTGCTGCAGCTGAGCTCAGCTCTCACTCGTCTGTCTGTCCACTTTTGCCTTTTGTGGACGGTGATGACTGGACTCAGAAGCATGTGCGGTCCAGAAATAGAAGCAGGAGGATCAGATTCTCCAGAGCCGATCAGTGTCAGCAGCTTCCACTCTTTTATCCTTTCTACAACCAGTTTGAGTCGGACTACAGAGGAACACGTCAGCACGAGCAGGAAACAAAAAGCTGCTTCTGGTTCAGTCCAGACGCATCCACTGCCTCCACCAATTAACACCTTATAAGGTCAAAAGTCTACAGCTTTCATTCATCCAGCACTCACACAGGAAGTGGGGACTGAACAGGAAGTCAGAAGGAAGTCATTTACACCTCTGCTTTCATGGAGAAATCTCATTTAGAATCTGAGAAACCTTTTCTCTTACACTTAAAAACGAGGTTCTGCGCACTCGGACTAGAAAGAACATCAACAGACCATTCACCCAGTGTCAGTCTGGTTTTGGACTACTGGGCCGTGACTTGTAAAAGTTCTACTGGAGTTTATCCTGATTCTAACTGGGAATTAGCAAGGAATGCCATGGTTCTAATGAGGTTCCCCTGTGGTTCTAATAGGGTTCAACTGAGATCATACTCATTCAGCGGATGAGTCGTTCTGGTTCTACTGACGTTTTAATGGTGTTGTACGTTCTGCTACATTAGAACACAGTCATGTTCCTACCTGGCTCACACTTGTTCTACAGAGATCACCGCAACCCCACTGGAGTTCTTTAAAGGTCACACTGGTTCTAACCAGCTCTGCTTGAGCTCTATTGGGGTCAAACCGGTTCAAATCGTTTTCACTCAGCAGTCGTTTCAACCTGACTGCAAGTCAAAAGCAGAACGTAGAACTGACTCTTGAGATGATCTCAGGTGGACTCCAGGTGAACGACCTGCAGGTGAAAACACTCTGTGATTGGTGGAAGCAGAGACGAGGCAGAGACGTCAGATCTGCCACAGGCTTTTATTTGCAAAGTGGCTTCCTGTGATCTCAGAAACAACGTTCCACTTTAAGGCTCCAGATGTCGTGTTGTTGTTGGGTCGTCTCTCAATGCTGGGGTCAAATCTGCTTCCTGTAGTGTTTCTTTACAAAATAAAAGTGCACCCTAACTAACTGGTGTGACGATTACATTCAAACTGAAAGTAAGGCGACGACCAAACAGCTAGAATGACGTTGAGTCCAACAGGAATGAAAGCTGAGGTAAACAAATGTTAGCTTGGTGACAAACACAGAGAATTTAACGTTCTGTCTCAACCTGTAGTGTTTCAACAAAAAGTGCTGGGTCATAATCTTCTCTTCTCAATGCATAGTCTGACAATACGTCTGCCTGCTTCCAACAGAACAACAGTTTACAATAATAAATAAAGTCATATGTAAAAAGCTGCGGGAGGCGGAGCCTCGCGGCGCCGACACATGTGGCTGCTTCCTTCACATCGACTTTTTGGCAAAACTCTGGCTGTGAGAGAGAGACAACCGTCCTGGGGTTTGGTAGTGTGTCGCTGTTTCCTGCCAGGTGAACAGAAGTCATGTGGCAACAAACTGGGAGGTGTTTGCATGTCATTATGTTAATGAGATCTCCTTCATGTTGGAAAAAAGCAAAAAAAAAAAAATAATAAAACAACAACAAAAACAAAACAAAAACAACGAAAACAAAGAGGCCTAAAGACGCTAACTCCTTCGGGACAGGGATACAGACAGAGCAAGCTGCTGAGTGAAGCGGCGGTGTTCAGGTGGGGTCAGGTGCTTCGGTCCGGATGGCACGGCGGTTGGCTCGGCTCCGCTTGGCTCGGTGTGATGACATCACAAAGGCTTGCCCTCCAGAGACACCACCACATTACCGCCCAGCTTCTCAGCCAGAGTGCTGCGGTCCTGGATGTCGTCCAGCCCGTTCACCTGCCACTCGTGTTTGATACCTGAGGAGACACGGCAGACGTCACACCTAAACCACAACCAGAGCTCCTCAAACAGCCTCCATCCACAGCGAGTGGTCGCTGGCGTTACCTGTGCTGCAGGTAACAAACTTCACAAGGTTCAACACAGCTAGCACAGTTAGCTAAGAGAGCAGCCTGTGCTAAATGGCAGCAAACAGGAAGTGATGTCACCTCAACTTTAATACGCTTTATCAAGAATCAAAAGTCTTTATTGTCATCATGCGAACATAACGAAATTTTGTAGAGATTCTCACCTTAAAGGCACACGTATAAATAGCACAAATACTTAAAATGAACACTTAAGAAAAATAAAAAAGATATAAAACACAAGGCAGCAAGTAGGTAAAGATAACACGTTTACATCAGCAGAGACACGACGTGACCTGTGAGCCCACAGGTCACATGATGGCTCACCTGTAAACTTCTTTTTGATGGCATCTTTAGAGCTGGCGTAGATCATCTTGCTCTTCAGCGGAGCGCCATCTGGAGCCCTGAGGAGAACACAACGTCACAACTCCGCCGCTTCCCTCACACATACAAACACAGCTGATCAGCAGCTGATTTTAGATCAGTACTGCACCAGAAGATGAAGACGAGATCCTCCTTCTTGGATTCCTTGGTCTCATAGGTGGCATCATACAGGCCGTATCTGCAGTCGTTGAGGGGGAGGAGCTTGACAAAGCAGGCGTAGGGGTCGTCCACCGTCTCTCCGATGTCCCCCACCAGGATCTGCTTGCCCTCCTCCACAATGATCTTCTTCCTGTCCTCACTCAGACAGAACAGCACCGCCTTCTTCCTCTTCTTCACCTCGTCCTGAGTTGAAGATTTCCTCACCTTCATGTCGTTGAACACCCTGATGACCTCATCGTTCACTGTGACACCTGACGCCTGCAGGCCACAGGTGGGATTAATTAGGTTTTATCAGTACAGCAATTCGAAACAAGGTGTTCTACTGAGGAAAGCGAAGTACCAGCAGTACATAAGAACAAATGTGTTTCATAAAGGGGCGCAGCCTCCGGTCAGGGTCCATGTCTGCCGTAGTGCTGACCCGGGAACAGCTCGCACAGTCCTGCTCGAGGACCTGAGACTGGGAGGAGCGGCAGTTCAGCTGAACTATGAAGACCAACCCTACAGCTGATTGGTTCATCCACAACATCAATCTGCATATTCTGACTGATTTGTTTGGTTTTTAACACAGAAAGAAATGAAAATTCAGCCTCTGTGTACGTTCTCGGTCCCTTACTGTAAGCGCGCTTCCTGTCTCAGCTGTTAGTACTGACAACACGACGTCTGCAGTCCAATATCACCAACAAACTCCGTTAGCGGCCGTCTGCTCTGTAACCGTGGAAACAAACCGTCAGCGATGTCTCAGCTGTGACGTGTGCCGGCGCATGACATCATCACACCGCTAAAACAAATCAAAATAACTAATTTCTAACACTTCTGGGATTCTGTGAGACGTCTTTAAAGCACAGGAGGACGATGAGTCCTGCGTGACTCGTCCCTCCTCCTGTAGTTTGTATATAACTGATTATTTTTATGATAAATCATTCTGACAGAAGCTTGAAAATGTCAAGTCAAACATCTTTCTGTTCGAGCCACACTGAAGACATCAACCGTGTTCTGACCTGTGCTCGATCAATAAAGTTTGATTTTGAATGACTGAAGTATCTGTTGGAGAAGTCACATGCAGCAAAGTGTGCCGCTTTACAGAATGTGCCTTTAGTGCTCTGATGATCAATCACTGATCGATTAATGATCAATCATTAATCAATCACCTTTGTTTCCCTCTCTTATATTCAAACAAACAAACAAACAAACAAACAAACAAGGGCGGGCAGACTAATCTCATTTTACACACAAAAACCAACCAGTGGAGGAGCCTTTGACATCACTGCTGATGTCACACTGTGCCGTGTTTATGACATCACAGCCGGTCGCTGTGTCTAACCACGTGACACCAGTGAAACTTGATCGATCATTTAGTTTGTGAAATGTCACACAGTAAATATTTAATTTACTGTCACAAAGGGCGCCGAGTTCATTTTTGTCCACTTTATGAACCCGTAAGACTGTGCGAAGTACCAGTACTTCAATACTTCTTCAATACCACAGGTACAAGTATCAGAGCGCTCCAGTCAGATTCTGTGCAGTCACTCTGTGTGTTGTGACTTGGTGAGGACCGGGTTTTACTCGGCCCTGAACGGCTCATGGTTCAAACGAGAGGCATCAATCCCTTCAAATCAGAGTGCTCATCAGGCGATCAGCAGAAACTGATTCAGGTCCTGTCGTCAGGCTCAGTTCTGATGAATTCAATCTCTGACGAAGAAATCAATCGATCGATCAGTTATTGACCTGCGGCAGCGTTCGTTAATCTTCACAGTGTTTACTGAACAGTTAGCTGCGGTTCCTGTCTGTGAGACCAGACAGACAGCCGGGCAGACTGCAGAGTCACGGCTGTCTGTCTGCCTGTCTGACTGCCTGCCTGCCTGTCTGTCTGACTGACTCTGTTCTCCAACCCGGACTAAACCAGACCTCTTGAAGACGCCCCTTCAGCTGAACCGGTTCGCGTCTGTTCAGGGAGTCCAGCTGGCCTGGTTCGGTCTGAGTCCGGCGGTCTGTCCCGACTGAGTGCGGGCCGTTCAGTCCAGCAGGGCCACAGCGGGAATAAGATGGCCGCCCCGGGCCACACGGCCTGAGGGCAGGCCCGGCCCGGGACCGCCCGGCCTGGCCCGGAACACCCGCCGTTTTAAACATCAAATCAGTGAAAACTCTGTTAACATCGCGACTTGAGACCCGTCAGCGGCTCCGGAGGCTCCGGACGGACACTCCGAGCAGCCGTCCGTGTCGGCAGGCCGAGCGGCTAACGGGAGCGGCAGCCATGCTAGCTAACATGACGCTGCCCGCCGAGCGGAGCTAAATAACGGTCCTCCGACAGCCGCGGGGTCGGCCCTGCTCCGAAACCCGTTCCTCCGGACCGCAGGCGGAGCCGGGCCGATCATACCGGCGGGTCTTACCATGTTGTCCTGGGGTTTGTCCGCGCTGCTTCGCCGTCAGATCAGGGCTTCTCAGGGGTGAAAGGTAGCGGGGAATGTGGCCGTCCGACCGGAGCAAGAGGAAGAGGAGGAGGAGGGAGGAGGGCAGGGAGGCGGGGCCACGCAGCGGTTACTGTACGCAGTACTTGTACTTTAATTTAGTAATTGCACCTCGACTGAATAAGTTCAGTTACTTTGCAGTTTAGATTAATACCACGTGAACGCGGAACTCTGTTTAAAACAAAGAAGATCAAACTGTCGTTAAATTCAGTAACACGAGCTCCGTCCGGAGTTCATCAGTCCAACGTGGTTTGGGTGGAGGTCTGGTCCACATGCTGGCCGACAGTTCAGAGTCCTGCGTGTTTCAGAGGTTCACTTTAAGCAGAGTGACTCGACGAAACGACTGGACCCTGAACCAGATTCAAAGCGGTTCTGCAGCTGACTCTGAAATGGGTCGTCACACATCTTTTAATGCTGATAGTTTCCTACTTTTACTCATGTAAATGCAGGACTTTTACTTGTAACAGAGTACTTCTATATGGTGGTATTAGAGAAAATAAAAACCACTGAAACAAGATGCGGTCAAAACAATCGATCACCGATGAATTTATCGTTTTATCAATTCAACATTCTGATAGGCTGCTGCTTCTTTCTCTGCCATAAAGCAAAAGTCACGTATTCAAAACTACCACAAAGTACACGAGTATGAGTACCAGGGTACACCGGACTGATGCAAACATGACGGCAGCTCGTGTGCGCTCCTGCACACACGTGAACAGGAAGCAGGTCAGCAGCTGGTTAGAAAACGTTCATTTATTTTTCCATGAGAACAACAGAAACAGACAGATAGCATCAGCAGGCGTCTGCCACGCATAAATAAAGACACCGCAGCAGAGACTTCAACTAAATAAATACACAGCAGAGGAGGCTGCAGCGGCTCCAGTGTAGTGCCTACAGCGGACCTCCACCCGCACGCACGCGGCTGCAGCGGCTCCAGTGTAGTGCCTACAGCGGACCTCCACCCGCACGCACGCGGCTGCAGCGGCTCCAGTGTAGTGCCTACAGCGGACCTCCACCCGCACGCACGCGGCTCACACTAACGTCACAGAACAGGAACGCATCAAACAAAAGAGCCTAAAGAAAAATGTTGCAGTAGTCAAAATACATAAAGTATACATCCACAGAGGCCACAGCAGCTTTTAAAGGAGCAGTCCGTGTCAGTAATACGGACGCGCAGCCCCACTCGGACACGAGGGGCGTCCATTTGAGCAGTCACTGAAGAAAGACACGGACTGTTCCTTTAAGGCCTTTTCTATCAGGGCACGTAACAAACGGCCTGCCAACCTTGAGGTCGTGGTGTTTTGGGGCATTTATTTAGATAAAGGGATTTTTATGAATTCAGAGGGGAGCGCGGGGGTGGGGCTTGTGATTTAGGGTTGTGGTCAGTACATTGAGGGCGGGGCTGTCGGTTGCTGTCTGTTGGCACATCGACGACCGTTTGATACCGTGAGATTCAAGATGTTCCAATTGTGACCTGTGGAAGTCTGTGGTTTATTAAATTTATCACCTAGATGTCAGGAACAGAAGTCAGAAGGCCTCGTGTCCAGTCGCATTTTAGAATTTATTTTCAGACCGCACTTGGGTTCTGTCCTGACTCGTTTCAAATGGAAAGAAATGAAAATCCTCCTGGTTTGAAACTGACACTGCTGGTCATTGGAAACGAGCTGGAATCAGAACAAAAGTGAACAAGTCCGGTTTGACTCTCAGGCAGCCACCGCAGTCCACTCAGGTGTCATCACGTGAACCAGGTGGGGCCTTCAGTCACGTGACGACACCTGAACCAGGTGCACTTCCTGGAGAAGGCCAAGAGAAGCAGCTGAGAGCTCTGGAAACAGTGCAGTCAGTGAAGATTAAAACATTTGTTATTTATTCATTACTCGCTGTGGACTCTATCTGGATAGATTACAATTAATTAAAATGTGATTTCATTTTGATTTTGGCTGCCACAGACTTCTCTGGTGACATTTGGCCTGAGACCTTGTTGCCGTGGCAACACTGTGCAGCAGTAAAAAGCAGCTGCACCGTTTGTCCCTGAGCAGACCAACATGGCCTGATCTGATTTCTTTGAATTGTCAGTGCAAAGCTCACATTTCTTTAGTGGTTTTTGCTTTTCTGGAAGAAAACTTCAGAAACATCAGAGGGAAACTGTTGGGACTCTATTGTCTCTACTGTCTCTACTGTCCTACAGCACCACAGGAATGCTACATGTCCACCATCCGTCCACACAGAAAAGAAATGCCCTGAACATCTGAACGTCAGCACGTCGAGGAAAAACTGACTCCAACACTTTCTACGGTTTGATGAGCTCACAGGAGACCAGTCTGTTTTCTGATCATGTGATCAGTGAGAGGACAGGACTGTGTTTCAGGTGAGCTATAGTCACAGCTCAAGTATGTTATCTGTCATAGGTTTAATGTCTGTGTGACTCCAGGTGAACAGAGTCCCTCCACTTCATGACCTTTGAACCTGCCTGTAAGCCGTGTGGGGTCGCGGGTCATGAAGGAGAGTCAACACGTCGGCATCAGCAGGGACACAGGCCAATCAGCAGAGCGGACAACAGTGAGGTCACAGGGGTGTGTTGGGTTCAGTGTCGGGAGCGTTTGGCCGGTGGGGCGGAGCTGCGCTCTAATAGGCCAAGTCTGCTGAGCTCCGAGTGGAAGAACTGCTGCAGGCGGAGACCAGCCTTTGCCTCGTTCGTGTGACGGGGGTTATACTGAAGACAGTTGGAGAACATCAAGTCCACGTCGGAGATAAACTCACCTGAGGACAGAGAGACATATGGAGAGACAGACATCAGTGCCATTTTTGTATTTTTATGATCACAATGACATTTTCCAAATCTGATTCCTTACTCGTCCAACTTTTCAAGACTCACGTTGATGACTGATCTTGAATTTGGGACGGACACGTAAACATCCGATCCAACGTGACTCCACCCATCACATAACATCTACCTGTTAACAGCTCAGGCTCAATTCATCCTTAGCAATACGCAAAAGTCTGTGAGGTTTCACATAATGCAGACTTGGTCATCAGAAGGCGTCCTCGTGGACTCTGTGTGGACGTCCATGTGTGGTCATGTGTGGAGTGTGTCCTCCCAACTGAAGCATGTGCATATTTGGGACTTTATCAGGTCCTCAGTGGTGATCCAGAAGTCCACCCAGTGGACTTCCTGTGTTTCACTGCTCAGTGTTTCAGCAGGTCACCGAGAGCTTTTGGACGTGATTTTTCTGGTCTGTCTCAGTCTGTTCCAGTACGTCCCCTAAACCAGTTAACTATTGCTAACCTGACCTGTCAGCAGCGCTAATAAGAGAACTTTTCTAACTCATCCACGTCTCCCGATACAAATTCAGATTCAATATGCGAATTAGAGATACGTCAATGCAGAATTTTACTTTGATCATAAAAGAAATTATTAAACTTTACAATATCCTCTCAAAATAAAGACACCGGAAAGAGCTACCAATGACAATTAACCGAAAATGACCGAACTTAATTGGACATATTTCACTTTACCAAAGAAAAGCAGGTGCTACAGATTCACATAACAAAACAAATGTTACTTATATCATTTTACAGCTCATGCTTATGAATCCATCAGCGCTGACATCATTTATCACATTTTTGAGACCTCTTGTTCACCTTCTCTCTGCGTAGTTTCCGGCCAGGTCAGGAAGCAGCGGGGTACTTCCTGCATGTGGCGAACCCCTTCACTTTACAAACAGGGTGAAACAGCACATGTGAGCTCTGTTTGGTCTTGAGAAGTCGTAGCCATTATTTACCGATCGACTGCGACCTGCACTGGACTTTGACAGTCAACTCAAACTTACTGCTAACTCTGCGTACTCGTCTGCTTCGCCGCACGCTTCAGTTTCTTGAAGGCACCGCGCTGCTCTGGAAACACGATCAAAACGGGGTCATGAATTCCAGGATTTTTCTTGTTATTCGCTTTGGGCTTTTCACTGCTCACACTGAGGCGTGTCTGGCACTGAGCTCTGGCTAGCTTTAGCTTTAGCCACATCCGCTTTGCTGGCTTCTTCAGACTGGGCCTGTTCAGCTGGGTGATGGTGTTTCAAGTGTCTGATTACGTTTGTTGTTTCGAACACTTTCGTGTCACTCCACCAGGATTTATTCTGGCCTTATGTTCATTACAGATTGCGAGCTCTGCATCTTCTTCACTCACGGTGAAGAACTTGTTGGCGTGCGGGCGTCATGTGGCATACACGTAAAACGGACCAGCGTGGAACCAGAGATACAGGAGACTGACCGGCTGGTCTCTGGTCCGGACCGAGCATGCTGAAATCTGTCCGATTCCCATCCCTGAACGGTCAATGGGTGCAGGAAGTGTTGTTTAAAGCACAAGGCAGACATTTTTCTATATTTTACCTATATTTTATTATGTTCGACAGCACAGACGCAAAGTTTAATGTTTGAAACGGAGATGAAGTCACTACACTCAGTTTATTAAGTGGACTTGTTGTTAAGAAATGTACAGCAGGAAATCATAAACGGAATAGTAAACCCGATTAATGGCAGACCACTCTGAGACTTTTAAAGTAATGTTTTTATCACCGTGTGTGTGTGTGTGTGTGCGCGTGCTCACACACCTGCTGTCTGGTATTCACAGTTGTTGACTTTCTCCCTGATGGTGCTCAGAGCAATCGGCTTCTTGATGATGTCATAGTAGTCAGGGACCTGCAGACAAACAGGTGTTGATGCGTATCCAGGTGTGTGTGTGTGTGTGTGCGTGTGTGTGCGTGCGTGCGTGTGTGTGCGTGTGTGTACCTGCGTCCTGGAGACGAGCTTCATGAAGGGCCAGCTGTCTTCATGTCTGACCAGCTCCACAGTCAGCTGCTCACAGGCCGACAGCTCGTGGACTCCGTGGTTCCTGCCGGAGGAGCGTCGGCTGGATGAAGACGCGGAGGTAGACGATGAAGGGGGGAGGACGGGAAGAACGGGTCTGGAGGGTTTAGGGGGAGGAGCAGCATCTGGAGGAGGAGCAGAAGAGAGAGGCTAGCGGTTACTGGTTTTACTGTTGCAGTTCAGAGAAGCATTGGAGCAGGTGTGTCCTGTTTGTCGATTGGTTGTTCACCTGCAGGCAGCCTCTTGCTATGACCAGGCGAGGTCTTGCTGTTGCCGTTTGGTGGCAGGATTTCATGGCTCAGACGGGCACTGCCCCGACTCCCAGAGCGGGCTGGAGCTTTACCTCCAGGCGCCATGTTGGCCTTCACCGTGGGGGGCGTGGCCTTTTTCCCTGAGGACCTGTGATTGGATAGAATCAGTATACTGGGATCCACTATGATGAACTGGTCAGAACTGCAACAGATACTGACTTGGAGGCTGATGAGTTTTTCCCTGCAGTGGAAGTGCTGTTTTTGGGCGTGGCCTGCTGGGCTCTGGGCGTGGTCTGTTGGCTCTTGCCTTTTGGGGGCGGGGCCAAGCTCTTCTTGGTGCTGCACAGGTTTACAGATTAGAGGAGACTGCAGTTTAAGACTGATCTCAGTGCAGATGGACAAAGTTGAAATATTTCCTCACTTACTTCACCAGTATTTCCTCATCGGACTCCTCTTCCTCTGACTCCTCCTCTTCCTCTTCTGACTCTTCCTCTTCCTCTGACTCCTGTTCCACAACCTCCTCCTCCTCCTCCACCTCCTCCTCATCGATAGAGGAGCGCTGACGGGATGGAAGGCGGCTGGATCTCTGTTTGGGTCGACAGTCTGGACAGAACCAGTCACCATCTGGAACAGACTGAGACAGACCAGAACAGGGTCAGGACCTTCACACTGAATGACTCTGCATGAAACTACCTCACTGTCGTGGACTCCTGCAGAGGTGTTTCTGCTATGTTTTACATTTGTGGGCGGGTTTGTACTCACCTTGAGGCGGGGCCTCAGGCAGTGGGTGTGGTGTCCTCGGTCACAGCCGTCACACAGCAGCATGTTGTCAGCATCTCCTTTACGTCGGCAGATGCGACAGCGAGCGTTGAGGACGGAGCGAGACCAGAGAACACTTCGCTCCAGACTGGACAGGTGGACAAAAACCTGGACACAGAAGAAACACAGGTGTTCTGAGGTCGGAGGGGAGCATTCGCTCATCTTTCAGGTGATGTGAACACAAAATATCCTTTCCGATGGATCTCATCAGTCTCACTGACAGACTGATTCAGACTGAATCCAGACATGCAGACCCGCAGTTTAACAGGATGAATACTCAACTCATTAAGTCCTATGACTCCATTATTCAGCAGCTCATGTCAGTCTCTCTGAAACACGTACGTCTGTCACATGACTTCTTCACATGTCTGCACACATCACCTGTGACTGACTAACAGCCAATGAGAGCACAGCTCCCAGGATGTGGACGTGTGTGTGTGTGTGTTTCTGACCTGAGACAGACTCGAACAGGACTGCAGAGACTCCCTCCATCGCTCCAACACCGTCTTACTGACCCGACCACTGTCACTGCCATCTGACAGACAGACAGACAGAGTTTAAGGTGACTTCCCTGCTAATGTCAATCTGTTTCATGGGGCTGCTGAGACGTCACGTCACAATGGGAATCGGGTGGCAAGAAGAGAAACTGTTGCTCCTGATGAAATGTGTTGTTTCTAACCACACTGCTGACATCACAAGATTTAAACAGGAAGTCATACCATCACTGGCCTGGTCCTCGTCCTTCTTCTTGTTCTTCTTCATCTTCTGGTCTTTCTTTGAGTCTTCCTCACCTGTGGGTAGAAGCCACTGGTTATCCTCGTCAAACCAGATATGAACACACACCTGTTAATACTTCAACACCTGAGCACTGTGTCTGATGAGGTCAGTGCTAACTGTACGTCCATCACTTTGTGTCCTGCCTGTCACTTCAGACGTCTCGTATATTATGGTCTGTTCAGGCAGAGATCTTCTGTATGAGCTTAGCTTCTCTTATTATCCTTTCAGACCATTCCAAACCTTTCCAGGCCTGGAGAGACTCACCCAGCGGAGGTTTGAGGAAGCGCCTCTCGATGCCTTGTTCGATGTGAGCAAGAGCCTCAGCCAGGATTCGTATGGAGCTACTGACCACCTGAGGAGTCCCATAGCCGCTGCAGGAGGCCACACCGTTGGACTTCAGCTCCTGCAGCCTAAACACACACACACATGGATGAAGGGGACATGTTGTCCAGCACAAACAGGAAGTCTGCCTTGTACAGTTGAAGGACGCCCTCTAGCTGCAGTCAGAGTGAAATAGGTTGAAGGGATTTCCAAATTTCCATTTGTGATTTGAAAATGATTTAAATCACATTGGGGCATCAGCATAAAAAAAAATGAGCAAACTGATTGGTGGATCAGTAAACTGCTGTTATTTCACAGCAAATGTTTGACATCTGATGTCTCCTGCTGCTCCAATTCAAGTTGTTTCTGATTTTTGGGTAAATAAAAAAAAAACAAAAAAAAACACCTGTCCCTCACTACCTGTTGTCTGTGTACCTGTCTCTGGTTCTCAGGTGGGCAGGTGAGTCCACCTCCATGGCTTCCACTCGTCCGTTCACAACTCCATTTTCTTTGCCATCAGAACACATTAGCTCATAGTTTCCTGCTTCCAGAGCTGAGCGCCACACCTGTCTGTCCATAACCTGAACGCAGACAGAGAGAGACAGGTGAGTGTACTATTACCTGCTGTGGCTAGTGTCCACCGGCAGGTATGTGTGTACCTTCAGAGTTCCCAGAGTTCCCTGGTGGATTCGGTCCTCGATGTCCAGCAACAAGTCTCTCAATCTCACCTCCATCAAAGTCTCAGCTGCAGCAGTACATTCTGGGACAGAACGGGACGACTCCGGATTATCTGGACAAACAGGACAGGTAGGTGTTTACCTGTCTGTGTGTGTGTGTGTGTGTGTGTGTGTATGTGTGTCTGTTCATACCTGTGTGACTGTATTTGTTCCTGTCACAGTTCTGCAGCAGATGTTGCAATCTGTCTCTCTCCTGCAGCAGCGCCTCCTTCAGGCTGCTCTCTCGGTGACCTCGAGGGTTCAGAGCCTCGATCAGCTGATCCACCTCCTCTATTGAGCTGTAGAAGGACCATTGGTTGGGACGTTTGACAGGCGGCCCACAGGCGTGGACAGGGGCAGGGTTTGAGCCAGCACTGAACAGAGGGAAGGTTTTAGCAACATCAGAAATTTCTCAGAACTCCTCATGTCAACACACAGGACCAGAATGAGGACGAGCCTCCTACCTTCCCTCTGCGGGCTCCTCCTTAATGCCCTCCTCCTCTTCCATCTTAGTTGTAAGATCATGTGCAGGTTTTGGACACGGGTGCAGCATGTCCTCTGTCAGGCCAAAGCAGTCATCCTCTACAAACAGAGTGGAAGCTGAGGGGAAGATCCAGTACCGGCGGTACAGCCGGTCTCTGCCAAGAGCAGGCAGGCAAGTGCAGGCCGCCGCTTTCTGAATACGCTCCTGAAGCTCTCGAACCTGCGAGGCGGGACAGACACAACACTCAGACAACACTCACACACATCAAATCTGTTTCCGTCGTCTTGAGCTTCTGCTCTCATTCGGCTCATTCATATGGAGACGATCTTCAAGTCTGACTCGCAGGAGTGACCAGTGCCATCAGTTGGGACGTTGTGCAGTTTCTCTGAACCAACATTCATTGTCCTACCTGAACAAGCGGAAGCTTACCCAACGGTTTGGACTTTTGTCCCACCAGTGATGGGACAATAAGGTCACACAGGGGCAATTATTCACTGAGTGAATAAATGATCCCGTGTGTCTTCGGTGTGTTTCTAACCTTCTCCTGCTCCTTCTCCAGCTCCTCTGCACTCAGGCTGCTGGGGGGGCCGGACGGGGTTTTGGGGTCGGAGCTCATCGGTTTCTGCTTGTCTTTCTGGAGTTTCGCTGGGGGAGACGGGACACACTCATGACTCAGTAGAAAGGAGAAATGAACGACAACACTTTACTGAATTTGTTTTGTTATTTTTACCTTTCATTTTCTTCTTTCCAGATGGAGAGTTTAGTTCTTCATCTTCCACAAAGTTTTGTTCTCCAGAAGTTTCACTGCAGACAGAAACAAAATGTTAACATCCTCACTCACACACTCTCCTTCTGACAGTGATTTGTTATTGATTAAAGGATGGATATTAACACAAGCCGAACCACAAGAACGTTATGCTTTATCTGACATTTCCACTGCTTTCAGCGAGCAAATTCTTAGTCTTTGATGTAAAGCTGCTGTCACTGACACTTCAGGTGCTTATAGTTTGCAGACCTTTTTAAATCCCTCAAATTTCATATCTCACTCATCAATTCACACTTCAGTACTTTTCAGTGACAACAAACCACGTGATCCTTCAACAACGCTTAAATCTGAGAGAGAAATTTCAGACAACTTTAACATTTGTTCTGACACTTCAGCTGAGTTAACACAATCTACATATTTTGAAAAACCTTTTAATCTGTATAAGCTGTTTGCACCTGCACTTTTCATCTGAAGTGTGAACACAGACTTAATGAGTCAGGTTCCACGTTTGAATGTGCTGGTGTTTCTCCTCTACCTGTTTGTTTGGGGTCCCTCCATCAGTCTCTCCTCCTGCTCCCGCAGCTTCTCCTCCTTCTCCTTCCGCCTCTGCTCCTGCTCCCTCAGCTTCTCCTCTTTACGCAGACGCACCCTGAAGAAGAGCAGAGGACAAAGAGCAGTCAGGATTCTGGTTCCAACTATTGAAAATGGTTGATTCTTCCTCATTTGTTTTCCTCAAACAAGTGATGATAAACCTGTAAATACCTGTGTATGTAGTTGTGAGTGTATACCAGGCATGTCAAACTGGTCCACAGGAGGGCCGGTGTGGCTGCAGGTTTTCTTTCCAACCAAGTAGCAGCACACCAGACTTGACTCATTTAATCAACTGATCTCCGTCTTCAGACAGTTGATTGGTCAAACGGTGTGCTCTTGGTTGGTTGGCACAAAAACCTGCAGCCACACCGGCCCTCCTGTGGACCAGTTTGACATATGTGGTGTATACCCTGCATATGTCTGTGTGTGTACACCATGTGCGTGTATACCTGTGCGCTGCCTCCTCTCTCTCACGGCGGTGTTGTTCAGCTCTGATCTCCCTCAGTTCCTGTCTGGCGGCTCTCTGATCCTCGACACAGTCTTCAATTAGATCTCTGCTGGACGCCAACGTCAGCAGCTTCCCGACCAGAGCCTGCAGGATCCTCAGCTTGTCTCCTACAACATACATCAATCACTTATCAATACCGATCAACAACTAAATCTAAATCAATCACTGTTGTCTGACCGGTTGGGTGCCGACCTGGTGTCAGATCATAAACCGCTGTGATTGACAGTTTCTTCAGGAGCGCTGGCTCAGCCAATCGCAGCTCAACACACGGGTCATCCATCAGCGTGAACCCGCCCTGCTTCTGGTAACGGAACTTGGCGTTGCCATGGTAACAGTCTGCGCCAGATGCCAGGATGTGCAGCCGCAGGATTTCTGACAGCGTACAGCTGTCCAGGTCCAACTGTTTCAGACTGCAGCCCTGATGCAACTGAGGCCAGGCGGCAGCCAACGATGCGACGGCGCTGAGAGCAGACTCAGTGGCATCAGAGTCGTCGTCAAGGGCCTCTGACAAGTCTGCACATCATTGCGCACACACACACACATACACACACACACAGTGTTTGTGTCAGATGACAGCAGCTCACATCTGGAAGTGTAAGTGTGTGTGTGTGTGTGTGTGTCTGACCTTCAGCCTGTTCTTTAGCCACGTCCTCCTGCTCCTCGTCCAGAGCCTGAAAGATGGCTGACAAGAAGAAGAACAGCAGCTCACACAGAGGACCTTCAGGGTCAGAACCCACCAGAGCCTCCTCGAGAACCTCTGTGGAAAGACCAAACACGTCAGGACCGACACAACATCTGATAATAATGTAACAATTTGTCTATTAATAGTTTAGCTGATTGAAAAGAAAATTGATCTGCAAACTATTTTGATAATT
This sequence comes from Scatophagus argus, assembly GCF_020382885.2. Taxonomy (NCBI): domain Eukaryota; kingdom Metazoa; phylum Chordata; class Actinopteri; family Scatophagidae; genus Scatophagus; species Scatophagus argus. The sequence goes on along the minus strand of NC_058507.1, from coordinate 210,187 downwards.
GATAAATAGTTTCAGTCATTTGTTGGTTCCAGCGTTTTAAAAGTAAGGATTTGTCCTGTTCATTATTTTTATGGACAGGATTTCTAGGCGCAGCCAGGGCCCAGAGGGCGTCTGGTTTGGGAACCACAGGATTTCTTCTCTGCTTTTTGCAGATGATGTTGTCCTGTTGGCTTCTTCAGGCCAAGACCTTCAGCATGCGCTGGGGAGGTTTGCAGCCGAGTGCGAAGCAGCTGGGATGAGAATCAGCTCTGTCACCCGTGTAGAGTAGAGCCGCTGCTCCTCCACATCGAAAGGAGCCAGTTGAGGTGGCTCGGGCATTTGTTTCGGATGCCCCCTGGACGTCTTCCTGGGGAGGTGATCCGGGCACGCCCCACTGGGAGGAGGCCCCGAGGAAGACCCAGGACACGCTGGAGGGACTATGTCACTCGGCTGGCCTGGGAACGCCTTGGGGTCTGCCCACAAGACCCGGGCGAAAGTGTCTGGGGAGAGGGAAGTCTGGGTATCCCTGCTCAAGCTGCTGCCCCCGCGACCCGGTCCCGGATGAAGCGGAAGAAGATGGATGGATGGATGGATTGGTTCATTTTGGACCCTGGGCAGTGGCTTCTAGAAACTTCTGAAGAATGCTAGAACCTTTTGGAACTTACATTTTAATCAAAACTCTAAACCATTTGTTAAATAAAAGCTAAGAAAACTTCCCAGGTCTTTGTTTAATCACTAGAACCTCAAGAACTCTTGTCAGAATCCACTTATCCTGCAGGACCTGGACTAGACCTATCCCATACTGGTACAGGACCAGTCCAACAGTACCAGAGTGAACCAGACTGGGAACAGAAGCTAGTAAGGATCCTCAGGGTCCTTGTCTAGTTCTGGTTAGAAAACTTTGTTCTGACCCAGAGAGACTCCATCAGGGAACTCGTCCTTCAGGTCGAAGACCTCGCCGAAGGCCCGTAGGAACTCCAGAACCATCAGAGCTTCTCCAAAGAGCTCAGCTGGAAGCCGAGTCCTCACCGGAACCGGACTGGGAAGCTCCTGGAAGAACAAACATACGAAAGCACAGGTCCTGGTTCAGAGGAGAACAACTGAAGATGATTAGATTAGATTAGATTCAACTTTATTGTCATTACACATGTACAAGTACAATGCAACGAAACGCAGTTTGGCATCTAACCAGAAGTGCAATAAGCAGTAAGTGCCAGGTGTACAATAATACAGTATGTACAGGGTGTGTACAGGTGGTTATGCTACAGATATAATATAAACATGATATACAGGTAGTTGTCATAATATACAGAGATTCTAAGTACTATGATCATACTATACAGATGGATATGTGCTTTAATGTGCATCCAGTGTAGGCGGAAACTATAACACAATTTACAAATGATATTTACAGATGTTATATTAACTATAAATCACTAGTGCAATGGACAATATGGAGTGTACAGCGATAGGCAGTAGGCTAACTATATTAACAATTAGGATCTGTGATCTACTGCATAGTCTGGTTCAAGTGAACCTTTATTAGAACAAAATGGAAGGACAGAAACCAAATGAAAGGCACAAAGTCACCAAATAAAACAGACGCAGGATCAGAGAACAGTTGTGTGGTGCGTTCACTGACCTTCAGGTCTTCACACTCCATGTCCTCTCTGGGTTTGTTCCACAGTTTCAGCCGTTCAGCATATTTCTTCTTCTCCTCTTTCAGCTTTTCTCGTTCCTGTGAATTCAGTTAAAAACGTCTCCACTCTCAGATGGTCAAAACAATTTATTTACTTTTATTACATTTTGATTTTAGAACTAGAATACTATAAAACTCCTGATCAGAGTCACCTTCTCCTTCTCAAGCTTCCTGCGCTCCTTTTCCTCCCTCCTCCTCTGTTTCTCCTCCTCAAACCTCTTCCTCTGCTCCTCCTTTAGCCTCTCTTTGTCCTCCCTCTCCCTCCTCTTGGCCTCCTGCGCATCCTCCTTTTCCTTCTTCAGCCGAGCTTTGTCCTGAGCGGCGGCTGCCATCTCCTCCTTCTGCTGTTGCAGTTTTAACTTCTCAGCCACCTTCAGCAGTGATGAACCCGTCTGGAAACACACCACACACTTTGAATACTGATCAGAAATATTATTAATCAATAACATCAAAAAAACCAAATAAATAAAAGTTACACAGGAGATGCTTGTATAGCGTGTAGAGAAAAATCATCCAAAATCATCTAAACACGATAAGCAGCCATCACTCACCTGGCCAGGTGAGCCACGCCCTCCACCTTTAGAGGGGGGGCTGAATGGGAACAGGGGGGGCTCATCAGGGAAGAACTGAGAGAAGGTTTGGTCAGACAGCTGGTACCTCATCACTGTAGAGGACTGAGAGACAGAAAGCAATCATCAATATACTATGAGTGTGCGGCCTTGAGGAGGAATAAGCCACACTCAATCAATACGGTGCTGCTGCAGTGGACAGTATGAGAAAAATACTGCATTTTCTGAACATGTAAATCTGTTGTAGTAGACACCTGAAAGAAAAATTAACCAGAAAATGAGCAAGTTTTCTTTAACGTGGATATTTTACATATTTTGTTGTAACGCTGCTGTCACCTTAAGTGCGATGGTCCCATTCTGAGGTTCACAGTGCTGCTTAAAGAGCAGCTTAAGTCTCTCTCTGGACACCGTGGTCTTCCTACGACTGAACAAACAACAGTTCACATTATCGACTGTAACCCCTCACACACCTGATTGTGATGAGGTCACAGTATCAGCAAGTGAACCCTCTCACCTGATCTGATTGGCTTTCACAGTGAACGGCTCACTGTGTTTATCATTCATGATCCTAACTGTGTATTTAAACACTGACGGACTCAGAGGCTTCTTCTTCCTGCTGGCACGCACGCACACACACACACACACACACACACACATTAATACAGAACTCCACAGATCATCAGCACTTCAGTCAGGTATCTGTCCTCTTCTTGCACCACATGATGTCGTTCTTCTTCACCAAAACCTGCTGCCTGTCTCAAGGTCACTTGAGAACATTTTTCAGACATCACACAGTGCTCCCTGGAGACTTTATATGACTACTTCATACAGCAGGTGTTCACAACACCTGGAAACAAATGCTGAGGTAGGAAAGTCAGCAGTTTAAATTTAAGGCTCATTCAGAGAGGCTGAACAAACGGACACATCACAGTCATGTGGACATCAGTAACACTGCAGGTTTGACCTCTGGGGGCAGCTGTGGCCTAGAGATTGGAGAAGCGGCTTGTGATTGCTGGTTCGATTCCCCCACCGGATGGGCAGGAAAAATTTGAGTGTGTTGGAGAGATTAATGCGACAAATGCTCCCAACCTCCATTAGCTGATATGCCCTTGAGCAAGGCACTTAACCCCCCAATATGCTCCCCGGGCGCTTGATGCTGCCCACTGCTCCTGTGTGTGTTTCACTGCATGTAATTTGCTGGGTGTTGCATGTGTGTGTTCAACTAAGGATGGGTCAAATGCAGAAGACGAATTCAGTGTGTGTATGTAAGAATATATATACTGTCAATAAAGCTGATTCTTCTTCTTCTTCTTCTTCTTCTCTGACCTGCTCATTCAACATCAGGACCACCAGGTGACCTCTGACCTACTGACCTGTTGATCTGTGCTGTGGGACTCTGGAAGGCTCCGCTTTCATCGTCGCTGTCACTGATGACGATGGCATCGCCGTCAGTTGGTTTGGTGTGGCCGTTAGCAGCCGGCTCTCCATTAGCGCTGGAATGAGGAGAGTGAACCTGCAGGATCTCACACACATGTCTACGATCGCACACACACACACAAGATGTTGAACTTGTTATCAAACTGTCTTTCACTTCCTCATCCAACAGCTACAGTTCAACATGCAGACAGAAGAGAGTCGACACATTTTTCTTTTTGACTTTACTTCCTGCAGAGCATCGTTAGGTGTGGATGACAGTCAGCTGTGATGTGATGAAGTTCTGCTAAAATGTTTTTCTGTCAGAGATGAACCAGAGATTTTCTCCTCTGACAGGTATTAGTGAGTGTGGCTGGTTCTCAAATTGAACACTTTCTGGCTCTCAGACAGCTGCAAAAAATCTGCAGATTTACAAAATAAATCTCTACTGTGGCGTAATGTTGAATACCGTAGTGGTCATTATCTCTCAGTGCCTAACCCCCCCCCCCCCCCCGAGTACCTGGCTCCGTTGCGTCCTGTGACATCCACTGTCTCTCTAGGGAAGAACCGGTCTTTGATGAAGACGTAGACATCCTCGCAGAGCTCAGACAGTCTGCAGCGGTGGCTCAGAGCGGCCAGGTGGAGCAGAGGGACCACCAAAGACGGAGGAAAGGTCTGGAGACTCTGCTTCGCCCGCCGCTCACTCTCTACCGCTTCCAGGTAGGTGAGGCCAGCTCGGCCCGTCAACGCACAGCTCCATACCAAACTGTTACACAGGATGGTCCTCTCAAAAAACTCACTGAGGAGAGAGGACAGGGAGTGGTGAGGGGAGTGATACCTCCTGTCAGACAACAGAGAACTGAGATCATAGCTCATCCATCTTCTCCAAACACTGACAAACCTGCCTCCTCCTCACCATACACAAAACTATGACTGGAGATCATTTCACATTTTCAATAAACAACAGAAAACCTTCCTTTATCGTCACAGAAAAACTCAGCGATTTTCAGTCTTTCAGTAATTTCTGAACTTTGTCAGAGCCGAAAACAATTAATGTTCACTGAACAGCGGACAAATCAATAAATAATCACAAAATAAAACTTCTTATTTCAGGACACTCTGGGTAACTTTGTGGAGTTTCTTCGGGAAAAATTGATTTATTTCAGGCTACAGTAAGTTCAGCAGTTGATGATCACACATTTATGAGTTTCCTCTTGTGGACACAGCAGACTCTGAGCTGTCTAACATCACCTGGACCGTGTAAAACGGGAGTAGACGACCCTCAGCAGGTGTTTCTACAGGGTTCAAACTTTATTGAATCGGTGTGAATTCCACGCAGGCGTGTTTGATTCAGCTAACGGCCAAAACGAGCTGAGCTGCCCGCCGACTGACGGTTAGCTTCCACAGCTAACAGCCGCCAACTCTCTTTAGCTCAGTTAGCTAACCTGCTAACTTAGCCAGCACTACACCTGCGCGCTTCTAACGTCGGCTACCTGTTTGAACCCGTTTCCTACCTGTAGACGGAGACATTCAGTTGTTTCTGGGCGGATAGAACTTTTATTTTTCGTTCTGAATAAAGTTGCTTTTGTTCATGTTGTCTGGAAGTTTGCCAACCAACCAACTGTCAGAAAGGACATCATTCAAACTTCACTCCTGTGGGACCAACGGCTATTTAAAGCGGCTTACAGGTGAGACAGGTGAGCTCTGACGTACTTACTCGTATGTTCTAAAGATTTCGTGTGTGATCTTGCAGAGGAAGACCTCCTCGTCTGGCCGCAGGTCTGCCGGAGGTTTCTGTCGGATGAAGGCTTTTCTGTGGAGAAGCGGCATCTCTCAGCTCCGCTTCCACCGGCAGCACTTTGGGAAAAAGGGAGGGAAACCGAGTCAGAATGAGCGAATCTGAGACACAAACTCTGGCAGAACAAACCAAAGTCCCTCCTCAGATTAAACCCGGAGTTCAGAGCTGAAAAACAAGAGAAGAAACCGAGCAGAAAGGCTGAGGAGCGGAGCGGGTCTTTTGTTAGACTCGGTGATAATCTGCCCACATGGAAATGTGCTGTTCACTGTCTGAGCGCACGAACTCTCACTGTTTCACTCCAGAACTAGAAGCACACGCCGTCTACTTCCGCTCACACTCAATAGAACACAACAGAAATTATTGGTTTCTAACGGCCTTTACCGAGTTGTGTAACGATGAACAGATAATCCGCGGTACAAATTGAAGAAGTCGACCCGGGCTGAAAGCAGCTCACACTGGCGGCTTGTTGACCAAGTTTTCATCCACTTCACGGACCAACATCAAGCTGGGAAACTTCAGCGCCTCTAATGGTTGTCCTGATGGTTCAATTAAGAGCTAATGGAAGAGAACCTTAATAGTGCCACGATTTATCCATTTTCTCATATTATTATTCTCATATTTATTATTGATTTCACAGCAGGGCAGACTGAATACGTTTAGAAATAAATACGTTTAAAGATCCTGTTAGAAGAGCTAATGTCCTGTTTCCAAACAGAAAGGCCTCACACTGGAGAACTATTTATTTAGTTTATATTTTACCAATAAATCAATTAGTATTATTAGGATCTCTGTTAATTGATTATTTATTCCAAACCTTAAAATAAAATATCAGTAATAATTTTTAACACTCGCTGAACTCAGACCACCTCAGCGGTTGCTGAAGCTCTCAAATTAAGCACTTTTGTCAGTATGTCTTTCCGAGTTCAAATGTGTCGATGAACGCACCACAAGGAGTGAGTAAGTGGGCGGGGCCTCTCTGTCTTCCTGAGAGGTGGTTGGTCTGCCATCCTGCTACTCCTCGCCGCTAGCCAATGGTTGTTTTGGAACCCGTCTCTCTGTAACGAAGATTTTTTTTGTCTCTCTGTAACGACGAGCCGCGGTGATGAAGCGAAGTGGTGACGTCAGAGTGAACGGAAGGAAGCAGTGACGAGTGATGACGCAGGGTGAGTGACAGCAGGAGGGGATGTGTCACGAGAGTGTGTTAACTGACACACACATAGTAAAAGTCCTGATACAACTGAGTAAAAATACCAAAGGTACTTAAAGTATTTAACATAAGAGTACTGAGTACAAATGTTGTCCTGTGCTATCTAATCTTTAGTTATATTCATTATATGAGACTTTTACCTGTGATAGAATAATCAATATTCAGTGGAATCAGAGTCTGTTTCTCTTTCTCAGCTCTTTATTACAAACAAACCAAAGTCAAATATGTTTGGACCAGTTTGGACCTGTCCACATGAGTGTCTTTAGAAAAGAGAAAAACATGTTTCAGTGACCAGAGAGACATCATGCAGTGGCTATTCTTCACTTCAAACTCAGCCTCGTGCTAATGTCAGAGTTTAGTTTCATCATAACTAAATTAAAAGAGGTTGCGACTCATGAAGTCATTCATGCACACAAATTAGTTGTTACTAAGTTAATACAGTCACTAACTACAGTTAATCAGCTTTGAGCAGGTCAAAGAAGAAGAAGAAGAAGAATCACTTTATTGACAGTATATATATTTTTACACACACACACTGAATTCGTCTTCTGCATTTGACCCATCCTTAGTTGAACACACACATGCAACACCTGACAAATTACATGCAGTGAAACACACACAGGAGCAGTGGGCAGCATCAAGCGCCCGGGGAGCATATTGGGGGGTTAAGTGCCTTGCTCAAGGGCACATCAGCCGGCTAATGGGGAGGGCGCTGTTGTGTAAAATAACTGAACCCACTGACAAAGTTAATGTTAGCATGCTAAGAGTTGTCATGTTTACAGTGAAAGGGGGGGTGTGGAACAGAGCATTTTTAATAATGATTTATTTTTGACAAATAAATCATGCTATCAGCATGTGGCTAAGCTGGTGAATGGAGTCATTTAGCTTAGCACATTCAAATATGACATCCTGGAATAAACTGTATGGCTCCAAATGAGATCAGACCAAAACAAGATGGCCGCACTCGTACCCGAAATGTTTCTGCTGTTGTACAGTGGGAGAAAGTGGAGATGTGATGGACGTCTTTATCAGTCATTGGCATCAATGACTGAGACATTTCTTCAGTTCAAATGTGCAGTCTGTTTTAGTACATCACTTTACTGAGAACAGAGGAAAGATTCATGAAGAGATGCACAGCCCAGAACCCAGCCCAGACCTGCAATCTGTACAAGAATCCCAGTCCAGATTAGACTAGAAATAATAATCTCACACCAACAACAGACCAGTCCAGACTAGTCCATGTCAGACAACCCTGTACAGGTGGATCTGTCTGAGAGCATCGGGGTCTGTGTCTCTGCCCAGGTAAACCTCATAGTTGACAGGAAGTTCCTCCACCCAGCCCGGCTGCAGTGCCTCCTGCTGGTCACAAACAAAGTGGTTAATTAATAAGAGAAAACTGTGTGTGTGTGTGTGTGTGTGTGTGTGTGTGTGTGTGTGTGTTTTACCTGCAGTGTGTTTAGACTCTCCTGCAGACTGGGAACGGTGACCAGCAGAGATCCTTTCTTCCTGAAGTTCTCCATGATGAACCTCCACGCTCTGGACACACACACATCACTTACTGTGTGTCATGTTGTATATAAAGTGCTGAAGATACAGTAGAACCTCAAGGCTGTGTTGCAGAAGTCACGAAGCCTCATTCAGAACCTCATAGACATTTGTGACAATTTAAAGTAAAATCGAGTGAGTCAGAGATCAGACGATGGAGACCCAGCAGGATGAGGTGATGCTGTGCCAACACTGTTAAACCCTCCTGCCTTCAGTTTCTGCTGTCAGCTGCTGTAGTGCAGCTGATCAGACTCAGGAGATCACAATCTCTCCTCTGTCTGTCTGATAAAATGGAGGTCATTCTGAGTTACACAGGAAGTTAAGACAGGAAGTGATGTCATGTCTTCAGCACTCTATTTGCGTGTGTCGTCGTGTGTATCCTGACCTGACTTGTTCACAGGGTTCCATGAAGAACTCAAACACGTTGTTCATGATGAGAACGTCAGTGTTCTGCAGCAGAGTGCTCTGCAGGCAAATGTCAGTTTGGAGAACCTGCAGGAGGTGAAACTTGTCAAAAAGCGGTTCTACTGAATTCTACTGCTGGGTGTGAGTGTGTCGTGAGTCTCGTCAACCTTGATTCTGTCTGTCAGCTTGTATTTGTGCAGGATGTTGTTCTGCAGTTTGACAAACTCTTCACTGAGCTCCAGGCCAACCAGCTGAGAGGCTGAGCTGAACACGTAACCCTGAACACACACACACACACACACACACACACACACACACAGAGCAACATCACTCATTTGATTCCAGTCCATGTTGCCCAAAGGCGTAAAAGTGAACACAGCGTGCAAACATACAAAGTATTGTTTTCAGCTCGTCTTTCCATCCTAAATTTGGTTTCTGTCTACAGGGTTTTTAAACATTTTAATGCCGTCATCCTGTCCGCTGGCTGCTCCTTCTGTCATTTAACTTGATTTGAACTAAACAAAGATGGCGTAAAACCACTGATCAGACATTCTGTCCTGCAGTACTCAGCAGGATCTGCTAAGTTCTACCAACCCCATACAGGACAGCTCCCAGTCTGGAGCCCACGTCCACCAGCAGCCGGTCGCTGAGGTCTGGAAGAACGTTCTCAAAGAGAAACTGAAGCTCTGATATCGAGAACGAGTGAGAGATGAAGTCTGCAGGAGAAAAAACAGGAGGAGAAGAAGAAGGCGTCCTGTGAGCAGGAAGAGCCAACAAGGCGTGTCGTCACGATGATGATGATCATGATGAAGACACATTCTGACCCAGAGGTGCGGTTCTGTAGGACCCACAGGTGAGGCAGTAGGACCGGCTCATCGTTCCCTCCTCACACAGAGAGTCCACTTGATCCTCATCATACAGGAAGCTGTCGACGTGGACGGTCGGCCGGGGAAGCTGCTGCATCTGAAACAACAGGACTACTGTGACACTGCGGCATCAAAGACATCATCATCACCAGCTGTACCCCTACAGTACCTTGCAGTATGCAGTACTCTCGGAGGGGAACATGGCGTCCTGAGGCAGACTGCCTCTCAGCTCATCTGCGATGTGCCGTAGGATCACCGTCCTGTTGTCTGACAGCAGCTCATCTAACTCGTCTGCGTGAGGAACAGAGCAGTGAAATCCTCCTCCTCCTTCAGCTGAATCAGGCTCTTTGTTACTTCAGAAGTAAACCTTTACTATCACTTGAGAACTTCATGGGCATTTTCTTCATTATACCTTTACTTCCTCCACAGCTGGTCCACAGCTGGCCCGACAACAGGTCTTTAAGATGAAAGTGACATATTTTGTCATTGGAGGGAACTCACTCCAACGAAATTTGTGCTCTGCATTTAACCCACCCAAGTGACGTGCACACACACACACAGCAAACCCGGGGCAGTGGGCGACCGCGTGCAGCGGATTTATTGCAGAAACTATGTTTTAAACTACTGGACTGTTTTAAGGCCATGCATCCCAGAGAGGAGGGCTTCACCTGGACTACATTTTATCACGAGATTGCCCACCAACCGATGCTAGATAACCCAGCAAACCAACAGCTGTACGTGTGAGGAGATTTTTCAGTCTGTCACCTCCCATCAGCTTACTGAACGGCGACAGACACCGATCACAGACACTGACCTGTGATCAGCTCGGACTGTAAACTGGCTCTACATGCCGTCAGTGTTGAGGGTGCAGCTGACCAGAGGGTTCAGGTGTTTGCTTACCTGCGGTTCTGATCCACTTCAGCAGTTTGCGGAGTTCACACGGGTTGACTTTCTTCAGCAGCTGCTTCAGTTCTAATTTCGCTTCAGAAAAATTCATCTTCCAACTTTGTGAAACTGGTTCCACACTGGTTCAGTTAGTGTGTTGAGATGCAGTCCGGCTGTGCTGCTCAGGAACGTGTATTTTTAAGGTGGAACTGGTGAAGTCACGCTCCTCACTTTTAATTAGCTATTATTACAGTGCAGCTGTGACACATTTATCTACCCGTTCAAGTGCTGACACTTTGCAATGTCATTTAAACAAGGTGTGAACCTTCAAAGAGAGTTCGATTAGAAAGGCACATTTTTCTCCAGTAATAGTTCAGACCACCTTAAAAATCAGACCCCGGAAGCAGTTTTGTTTTTCTTTTGAAAAACTTTATTGAGTCAAGAATTTTTGCAGCCGAAGTGGCAACCGGATATCCTTTGGATGTTGCGCCAGTGAGTGCGCTTCGACCACCGTGACTGATTGTGACTGAGTTTACAGTTAACTTATAACTATATAACTTACAGTGGTAAATCAAGCACAAACGTAATAATGGTTATTGTTTTAAAAAAAATAAACTGAACAATATTTAACGTTAACAGTTAATAATACACATATGTATATATACTACTCTTGTCTTTCTTTACAAACTAGACTGGTGCAAGAACGTGGACATGGTCTACAGAAAGGGCCAGAGCCGCCTCTACTTTCTGAGGCGGCTGAGGTCCTTCAACATCTGCAGGACGATGCTGAGGATGTTCTACGAGTCGGTGGTGTCCAGTGCCATCACATATGCTGCTGCCTGCTGGGGCAGCTGCCTGAGGGTGAGGGACACTAACAGACTCAACAGAATCATTAAGAAGGCCACCATGTTGTGGGAGAGGAACTGGACTCTCTGACAGTGGTGTCTGAGAGGAGGATGTTGTCCAAAATAAGGACGATACTGGACTTTCCCTCTCACCCTCTCCACAATGTGCTGATCGGCTACAGGAGCTCGTTCAGCAACAGACTCTGACTCCCATGATGCACCACAGAGCGACACAGGAAATCATTCCTGCCTGTCGCCATCAAACTGCTAAACTCTGCACTGTGATGGACACACTCACTTTACATATACAATGTATATATTGTTTTTTTTCTACACATGTACATATATGTTTTGTTTTGTTTTTATTTGAACACATTGTAAATACCTGTACTTTAATATTTTAGATTTATGTGAATACCTGTACTTTTAGATTTTAGATTTTAGATTTATACTTATCTTGTTTTGTTTATCCTATTTTTATACCTTTCACTTTTCTTTCCTGGTCGGGAATACTGCAAGTGCAATGTCTGTACGAAAAAGAATTTCCCTTCGGGGATAAATAAAGGAATTCTGATTCTGATTCTGATTATACACGGAGACGAGAATTGGCCATCAGTCCTCATGACATTCAACGTGAAAACTATTAAATATTTTATTTGAAATTGTATGTAATATATTATTTATAAATTTACATTTCTGTTTGCTTGTATTCCTCTTCTCCTCTTCTGCATGTGACTGTTCACCAGTCACATGACGTCTTAAATGTCTTGTCTCTGAATTTGTTGTTTTGTTTTGTTTGAAAGTGTTGACTGAACACAGTTCTGTCCGGCAGGTGGCAGTAATGTGTTTGTATACAGCTGAAAAAGAAGAAGAAGAATGATGACGACGCCGAAGATAATGTGTTTCCGGGTCGGGTTGGGTTGGATGACGTTCCTCTGGGAGAGTTTCGCCGTTTTCCAGCTGCTGTCTGATTAAACACGCCGACGGTCAGTAAGAACGAATCGCTCACCTGAAATAAGTGAGTCTAACGTGTTTAGACTGAATCTGTGACGGACTTTAATCTGTCTGAAAGTCTCCATATGAACACATTGCTAACTGAGCAAACTGCTAACCTCCACAACGGGCTGCTAACGTCTAATTGCTAACTGCTAAGCTAATGTTAGCGCCACAGACTGTAAACAGCTGACTTGATGTCGGCTTGAAACTGAAAAGAGCAGCGCAACAACGTTCAGTCATTATGATGTCAATATCAATATCAGTCTGGTTATTGATAGGTTGATGTGAGTAGAAGTTTAAATGATGCCCAAGTGTCTGTCTGAAAAAAAGCTCAATCACAACTTAGTGAGATTTACTTCTGACGACTTATTGATCAGTCACATTATCAATCAGATGTTGGAACTGAAACCACACTGTGTATTTATTGGAGAAACTGAACAGATCATTAATGTCAGTGATTCTTCACTGTTTGATTGAAGTTAGAACCAATTACTGAATACTATTTATGAATCTGATGAATATTTTCTCTATTAAGCGATTCACGCCTGGTTCCTAAAATGTCAGAAAAAATGTATTTTGTATTTCAGTACCACGTGATTAAAACAAAATGATGTCCACATTAGATCGTGTTGAAAAGCAAAAACACAGATTTCTGATCAGATTTTTAAGGCTGCACGTATATTGACATTATTCCAGAAGTTTGTCTGTGCTGTCAATAGAGAAAAAGAAAATCCTACTGTATTTGGCCTGCAGAGGACCTTATTTCTTGTTGCTGTCCTGTCCAAGCAGGTACCTAGTGACGTTTTGTTACAGAAGTGTTTTTTTTTTGTAGTGTAAAGTCTGGTACTTTGATGGCCTCAGTCCAATCAGCAGTCCAAATATATTTCAAAATAGTTGTCAAATATCTTCAGTTGATCCACTAATTAGAAAATTAACATAAACTAATTTCTGCCAGTAAAATACAAAAAGGAAGATGGAAACTTAAACTCTGTCCATTCTAATTTGAACATGTAGACATGATCTACATTTTGACCTCATTCAGTGTGACACCACTTCCTGAGGACATCATCGTCTCTGATGTCTGTCCAGAATAAATGACCGTAAATCCACTCCAGATGAACATAAATCCAAGTTTGATGATCCAAAGACTACTGTGTTACCAGGAGCTGCTAACTGCTAATTCAGCACACTCTGAATGGAGACATTTTTTTCTGAATGTTAACAGTCAAGCACGAGTGGCTGCGTGCTGCAGTCTTCGCCTGTCAGCTGACCTGCTGACTTGCTGAGCGTGCTCAGAAGCGGGGGGGTTTGTCTTTAACGCACAGGTGAGTCGGTACCTCATCCTTCTCTTCCATCAGTGTGAATTTAAATACAAACATACCTGAAATGTACAAATTACAGACTAACATTTAAATATTATTGACTGTTGACCAGTCATGCTGCAGCTTGCCTGCACATGAATGTATTGATAACGCCGCAGCTCTACTGTGTTCATCTGAGATTTTGTGGATTCAGATTTTATATTCCAACGTTATGCTGTATTGTGATAAATTTGTAATTTATCAGTGTGTCACTGTGATGAGGTGACTGAATGCTTTCTTAATGCCAGTTAACTGCTCTCAGTGCTTTCTGTATCCATTACAAACCTTTCATGAGAACAGCTGTTCATACCAGTGTGGCTGACCAGCTGTCAGTTTGTGAGCAGAGGTGATCTGAGGTGCTGTTCTCTGCTTCCTTCAGGATCAGTTCAGACCGCCATCATGGTGTTAGCCGACCTGGGGAGGAAGATCACCTCGGCGCTGAGATCACTCAGCAACGCCACCATCATCAATGAAGAGGTAACTGAGGTCATGTGACCAGACTCCATAAGAAATCTGAACTGGTCGGTTCAAATTGTCTCGTTTAAATTGAATCCCCCCCACCATGGTGATGTTAATTAATGATGATAGTTATGGTCATCATTCATGATGAATGAACGAGAGATTGAACTTCCCAGCGTGTGTCAGTTGTGTCTCAGAAGTTTCCCCACACTGTCAGAATATTCACACTGAATTATATTTTCAACATGTTAGCTGATAATTAATCGATCTGACTCTCTCTCTCTGCCTGTCTCTGTTTCAGGTCTTAAATGCCATGTTGAAGGAGGTCTGTGCTGCTCTGCTGGAGGCTGATGTCAACATCAAACTGGTCAAACAGCTGAGAGAGAATGTAAAGTGAGTGAGAAACACATGAGTCCTGATCCAGGATCTCAACCTTGTCCAGTTCAGTCCAGCCGCTGTGACTGAATGATGGGATCTCTCTGTGGCTTTTGTCCCTGCAGGTCTGCCATAGATCTGGAGGAGATGGCCTCAGGTCTGAACAAGAGGAGGATGATCCAACACGCTGTCTTCAAAGAGCTTGTCAAGGTCAGTCCATGGGACCTGGAACAGTTTCAAGGGCTTATAATATTTTGAAACGAGATTAAAATATATTTAATCTGTTGTATTAAAGTCCATACAACTGAGATTTAACTACAGGATGTGTATTATGCACATCATGTACAGTTAAGGAGGGGCTGCTGCTTCAGGTACCAGAAACCTTGTTCGGGTGCATGGGACCATGAAGAAAGAAGATTATGTTGAAATTCTGTGACATTGGAAAGAAATCTGCTGTTGCAGTTGAACTTTAAGTTGCTGTTGGGGCTTCCAGTGAGACAGTGACTCAAAGCATACATCCAGTTGGACCAAAACTTTTCAAAAGACACCAAAACCAAGGTCCTGGGGTGGCCCACGCGGTTTGGATCAGCTGGAACAGTCTGCCGGGGAAGAATGAGCTTAGAGACACGTGCCAACCGAGTGAGGAACTGCCAGAAGGGGTTGTTGTCAGTTGTGAATCAGAAAGGTTACACTTTTGACTATTGATTGTCAGAGGGCTCGTAATTTTGGCCAGCGCATCAGTAAAATATTTTAATCAAGCGCAGTGGAGATGCTGTCTTTTTTCTTTTGGAAGCAAATAATGTCTAAGCACTTTGGGCTACGGCCATTTCCATGGAAAAGTCAGAGGTTTTGTTTGGGCTAATAATTTTGACCTGAACTGTGTAAGTTGTGTGTATTTCCAGCTGGTGGACCCCGGCGTGAAGGCCTGGACCCCCACAAAAGGAAAGAACAACGTCATCATGTTTGTGGGTCTTCAGGGCAGCGGGAAAACTACAACTTGCTCCAAGGTGACGTCACACACCTGAGATACGACCCCACCCCTTGTGTTAATACTGATTGTGTTGTGGTTTGAGGCAGAGCGCCCCCTGCTGTCTGGTGTCTGACTGACTGCTTTGTTTTCTGCAGCTCGCTTATTATTACCAGAGAAAAGGCTGGAAGACCTGCCTCATCTGTGCCGACACTTTCAGAGCCGGTAACACAAACACTTCACGCTCCTTTGGTCACCTGACACAACACTTCTCTTCGTAAATGAAACCTATTCTGGTTCGTTGTGTCTATGTGATTCTCTCTTCCTCCTGTCTTCTCTCAGGTGCTTTCGACCAGCTGAAACAGAACGCCACCAAAGCCAGAATCCCCTTCTACGGCAGGTGAGTTACTCCTCAGTGGTCGGACAGGTGGTGCCCCTACTCTCTGGCTGTTAAATCAGGGAGTTACACCTGTGTGTTGCGTTCAGTTACACAGAGATGGATCCGGTGGTTATCGCCGCGGAGGGTGTTGAGAAGTTCAAAGCTGAGAACTTTGAGATCATCATCGTGGACACGAGTGGGCGACACAAACAGGAAGACTCACTTTTCGAGGAGATGCTGCAAGTCTCCAATGCTGTGGTGAGTACCTGAACACACCGGCCTGCAGTCATTATCTGAACCGACTGAAGGGGGGGTGAAATGGTCCGTGGTTATTACCTGCGACGGTGCACTCACCTTCTTGCGACTATCTCAGCTCCTTCAAGTGTTTTCCTCTGCATGTGTTTCCATAGCAACCAGACAACATTGTGTACGTGATGGACGCATCGATCGGTCAGGCCTGCGAGTCGCAGGCGAAAGCCTTTAAAGACAAAGTGGATGTGGCATCGGTGATCGTCACTAAACTGGATGGACACGCCAAAGGAGGAGGAGCTCTGAGCGCGTGAGACCGTTGTTTTCTGTTTCCTGTTTCCTGTAGTGAAGGCGTTTGTTCTTCTGTTGCTCTCGAGTTGATGTTGTTCTTCTGTTGTTTCCTGTCAGTGTGGCAGCCACCAGGAGTCCCATCATCTTCATCGGAACAGGAGAACACATTGACGACTTCGAGCCATTTAAGACTCAGCCGTTCATCAGCAAACTGCTTGGTAACTTTGTGTTTTGCAGCGGATGTGTCTGTTGCAGTGACAGCTGGTGGCGCTGAGTGTGTTTTCATACCACACGTCCACCAGCACTGCTTCAGTCAGACCTCTGAGGCACAGACAGCATGTTAACACACACACACTTTGCCTTTGCTGTTTGACCTTTAAAACATCAGGAACTGAATCAGTTAGTAAACAACACCATCAGATCTGCTTACTCTGGTGTGTGCAGGACATGACAGTCCTGCATTACAATCACAGGCTGTATTCAGTGTTTCCACGGAAACCGTCAGTGACTCGTCCTCTTCCCGTCAGGAATGGGAGACATTGAGGGTTTGATTGACAGAGTGAACGAGCTGAAGCTGGACGACAACGAGGAGCTAATCGACAAGCTGAAACACGGTGAGAAACTGACTGACACGTGTAGCATGTGACACAGTGCATTGTGGGTAAGAGCATTGACCTGTGACCTCTGACCTGCAGGTCAGTTCACCCTCAGAGACATGTACGAGCAGTTCCAGAACATCATGAAAATGGGCCCGTTCGGACAGATTATGGTGAGCGCTCGATGACACAGCTGACACCTGAGACTCAGACTCCTTTGGACAGAATCGGGGGGGGGGGGGCAACACACCTGAGATGCTCATGTGATTTATTTATTTTACTGAACACAACATTCACACTCAGATTAGACGGGAAGACGCAACACCTGATCTGAACGAGGCCTGAGACTCAACACAGACACAACTGAACTGTGATCTGTCTGTCTGTCTGTCTGGTTGGTGTGTTCAGGGGATGATACCTGGTTTCGGTACAGACTTCATGAGTAAGGGAAACGAGCAGGAATCAATGGCCAGACTGAAGAAACTGATGACCATCATGGACAGCATGAATGACCAGGGTAACACACACACACACACACACACACACACACACACACGCGCGCACAATGTCTGCGTGTGTGTGTCTCATTGGTTGTTTGTCTGTCTTCAGAACTTGACAGCAAAGACGGTGCTAAACTGTTCAGTAAGCAGCCCAACAGGATCCAGCGGGTGGCTCGGGGTTCCGGAGTTGCCACCAGAGACGTCCAGGAGCTGCTGACTCAGTACACCAAGTTCGCCCAGATGGTCAAGAAGATGGGCGGCATTAAAGGACTCTTTAAAGGTGAAGTCACAGGGAGCGCGGAGTTAATGTCTCGCTGTGTGTCACACCGTGAGGGACTGAACAGTGTCTGATGTGTGTTTTCCAGGAGGAGACATGTCAAAGAACGTCAACCCGTCTCAGATGGCCAAGCTAAACCAGCAGATGGCCAAAATGATGGATCCCCGAGTCCTGCACCACATGGGTGAGACCTGGTCTACCTGTCTGTCACACCTGCAGCAGGATCGCTCATCAGAACCATAAGAACAGCTCAGAGCTCAGATTCACCACATTTATTAAAGAGTAAACACGGCGGAGGTTTCAGCTTCACAAACACAACAGTGAAACACACAGCACCAGAACCAGAACCAGAATCATGTAATGGAGTCTCGTCCACAGTCTGCTGTCCTTCCTGTTTCAGTCAGATTGTGTGTTACATATTGCAGTTTGTCAAACAGAAGACTGTCTGCGTCCCTGATTGGTCACGTGCTACAGACATCCTGACCATATAAGGACATCCTGTGTTGACTTTGATAACCAGCTTCATGTGACCTCAGTGGTTGTTGGGTTTAGTGAAGCCGGGTTAACTGAAAGGCATCCTGGATATGTTGAAGCTGACCTCTGATCCTCCTTCACTGACTGCAGCTGACTGATTATTGAAGTTATTGATCAAAACCCATTTGGGTCCTTTAAATTTTCCCTGTCCATGTTTGTATAAGATAACGATTTGTGTCTAAGAACAAGTGGTTACTGAATTAAGATGTATATGCAGCCTGACAGGCGTCTAAAAGCTGATTTCTGTGTTTTTTTTAAGGTGGTATGGCAGGTCTTCAATCGATGATGCGTCAGTTCCAGCAGGGAGCCGCCGGTAACATGAAAGGCATGATGGGATTCAACAACATGTGACCGCCGACCAACCAGCTGCCTTAGAACAAGAAAAACTTCAAACGAAAGCTCTGCATCCTGACAGATGGAGATGGGTGGGGCTTTAAGAGAGCGAGGGAGCAGGAAGTGTAGAGACAAAATAAAAGCAGGAAGTGTGGATTTTTGTTTTGTCCTCTGCGGCTTTTCACAGGAAAATAAAGATTTCTGCTTTTAGAAGAACACCAGAAAACTGATCATTTAAAGGAGCAGTTCATCACTATAGGAAGGTTTGTCTTCTGTTTTCTTCACCCGAAATATTTGACTGATTCTTTAAATGATGAAGAGGGGCTGTGAGGAAGATGAACTGGTTGTTTTTGGTTGTCCTTAATTTAATTCTGTATGTTTGTGTATAAGAATCAGATAGAGTGGGCCGCCTGTCCTGATTGGATGAGATGACATCATGTGATGATGATGATGATAACATTAGTTAGTGACAATATTTTGTCATATAATAAACATTTGTATTACAACATTTTAAACCTGCTTTGTCTTTTCATTTTTCTCTCATTCTGATGCTGCGTCGAGCTCACGACTTGTTGACAAACCGATGCCGTTTTATTTTGACATTGCGAGACAGGATGTTGTAAATCTGGGAGTTTACTTTGTCCACATGTTGAGCCCTTCAGAGTAAAACCAACAAATTATTTGGGAGAATTCGGTGATATCTGAACAGAAGCTTGTAGGAAAAGATAAAACGTTAAAATGGTGAAAAGACTCGTAACGTGTCAACATCAGCAGACAAAAGGAGGACGCTGTCAGTTTTGCATGTTTTGTCTTTATCATTGACCCAAATCACAATGTTGAATTAAAGGTAATCTAAAATCCCCAAAAGTCAAACCAGCCAGATAATTTTCGTCATCCCTGACGGGCTGTCTCGAAACTGATGATGACTCCTGAAACATCTTCAACTTCTCTCTGAGCTCAGGGTGAGGCTGCATCGGAGATCATCTGTAGGGAAGATGAATCACTCTGGCATGGGACGTGTGTCTACACCCGTCTCACAGTAGGACAGTTTACCTCCACGGAACTTTGAAGTGGTCAAACAGAAAGAAACTGTACTATAGGAAGGATTCTACTCTCTTGAACTTCCGGCCGTCCAACATGAACATGAAGGAGCTGTAGCCCCTTAATGTAACTTTTATGGTGTAAAACCTTTTTCTCTGCCAATTTTCATTGTGTTTTCAGTGTAAGAGGCAGAGACAATAGATACAGTTCCTTTAGACTGGATTTCTTCTTCTTCTAGCTTTCTCTGTGATGAAACAGCTTTCTGTATTATTATTTAAGTATTTGCGGCATACGTGCCAGTTTCGGTTTCACACATCAATCAAGCACTATATTTATGTATTGTTTTAGCCAACGTCTGCTGTAACTATCGTTAACATAAAGAATGTAATGCACAAACCGAAAACCGCATTATTGCCGTTTTTGTCCAGAAGTAGGTGTAAATAATTATTTTAGTCAACTAGCTCCATTCACTCCCCGTGTTCTCTGGGTGAATTGCAGCCAACTTTTGGTAATATGGGATTAACAGGAAGTGGACAGGCTGTCTGTTGGAAGGTTGTGGTCAAGCAGGTGGAGAGTCATTTATTAAAGGAAGAAAACTAAATTAAGAATAAATTCAGAGAATACAGTCGGCGTGTTTAGAGGAAAGAGGAAAAGGCTGTCATTTCAGACGAGAAGGCAAACGTCTTTATTGTCACAATATCCTGTTATTTTACCCGACGGAATGATGTTATTGTTCTCACTATAATATATCTTCTTTTTTTATATTTTAATATTATTACTTTTCTGAAAATATTACAATTTACGACAAAATATAAGCTTTCTAAGACTGACAGTCTGGATTGTGTTTCCTGAATGTTGCTCAGAGTGAGCCATCAGCGTGTTTGTCCTCTCTGTGATTTGACGTGGCGCCCGGCCGCCGCCATGTTGTTTTGCTTCGTTGTCAGTAGAGAGGAGCAGCAGCGGCAGCAGAGCGGCGGTGAGTTACTGATAAACTTTCTTACAGACTCTCTTGGACCTGACAGACCTCCAGCTTCACATAGGCCCAGTCAGTTCACCTGTCTGTTCATCCCGTACCTGTCACCTGTCTGACGGCAGTGACGCTGCAGTTTACCTGCTTAGTTAGCTGTTAGCTCTGAAGCTACCTGATGTGAATTCTGGAGATAGACTGGTTTGTTTTGTTTCTGTTGAAGTAAATAAAAAAAAGCTTCACGTTCACGTGTGAAACGGACGCACATTTAATTCGCATGTGCGCGCCCCAGAGACACCTGAGTGCTGTCGCAGATTCAGGTATTCGGAGTGGACTCGAAAGATCAGTGCTATCTGATGAATGAACTACACATTGATCGTCTGCTCTGAGAGATTACCTGTAATCTGTCGATTTTACACAGCTTCATTCTCAGAGTTTTTGAAATTAAGTGTTGCAGTAAACAGCATTGGTGAAAACTAATCTCAGTACTGTAGTACTGTATTAAAGTACAAGTCGAGGCATCAGTGCAGTGCAGCTGTCTGATATAATATGTGATTATTTAAATTCTCAGAAAGTTGCACTGAGTTTGGTTGGTGGGAGGAATTCAACAAGATTAGACTTTACTCGATTTTGCACAGCAGTTTATCTTTTTCAGAGTTTGGGTTATAAAATGGACAAAAACTGAAACCTGAACCAGAGGAGTCTGGGGGATTTCTGCCCAGAATTAAAAATTTCAAGTGCAATCGATGTCAGAATTGTTGCTGATTAATTTTCAGGTAACTGAACTGAACTGATTCAGCTGTAAATTTAAGCAAACACTAAAGACTCAAAGATACAAGTGCAGTACAGTGGCAGTGTTGTTGGTAGTATTACAGTATAGTCAGTAGTAGAGCAGTAGTGCCACTGAATATTGTCCCTCCCCTCCCCAGCTTCTACCTGATAGTGTGCCAGACCCCCGTCTCCCAGCGTTGCTATGGCGACCTTCCCAGAATACATTGCTCAGAACGAGGAGCGTGATGGCGTGCGGTTCAGCTGGAACGTCTGGCCATCCAGCCGGCTGGAGGCAACCCGGATGGTGGTGCCGGTGGCGACTCTGTTCACGCCACTGAAGGAACGACCCGACCTGCCGCCTATCCAGTATGAACCGGTTCTCTGCAGCCGTGCCACCTGCCGCGCCGTGCTCAACCCTCTCTGGTACACATCACTGCACACCTGTGTGATGTCACAGACAGGGCGTAGACTCTGTGAAACACCTGTCTAATCTCCACCTGTCTGTATGTTTCAGCCAAGTGGACTACAGAGCCAAACTGTGGGCCTGTAACTTCTGCTACCAGAGGAACCAGGTTCAGTATCATCCACAGACCGTCCTGCTGGTCTAAGACAGTTCACCTGATGTTCTTCATATTATGACTTGTACAATTAGAGTTTTATTTCCCAAAGAAGTGACTTCACATCATTTGTTTTGTCATTATATGATGCCCACATCATGTTTGGACTTTAATCTTGAAGACTTTAATCTTTTACCTTTTTCTCTGAGCACACCTGTGTCATGTGACAGAGCGGATAGAAAGTTTTCATTCAGTTTTAAAGCACAAAGAACAGCAGCACAACACGACCACCAAGGATGATAGATTGAAGTCTCTCTCGCACACACACACACACACACACACACACAGTGACTGTTCGTTGTGTTCCAGTTTCCTCCATCTTATGCTGGGATCTCTGAGGTGAACCAGCCTGCTGAGCTGCTGCCTCAGTTCTCCACCATCGAGTATGTGGTCCAGGTAAGACGAACAGGTGCAGAAAGACAGGTACAGACTATCCTGTCGGACATGTATGTTATTCTGATATATCGCCTGTATAGCACTATATTGTACTGTATTTATAAAACTGTTCATTTATAACCCTTTTTATTTTTGAAGCTGTTTTGCACACTTTTT
Organism: Scatophagus argus; assembly: GCF_020382885.2. NCBI lineage: Eukaryota > Metazoa > Chordata > Actinopteri > Scatophagidae > Scatophagus > Scatophagus argus. The sequence goes on along the minus strand of NC_058507.1, from coordinate 187,711 downwards.
GCACTCTATTCTGTTCTTGTGAGCTGCCATGACAAGTGAATTTCCCCACTGTGGGATCAGTAAAGTTCATCTTATCTTATCTTATGTAACCCTGCGTGGTCTGTGTCCTCAGCGGGGTCCTCAGATGCCGCTGGTCTTCCTGTACGTGGTGGACACCTGTATGGAGGATGAGGACCTGCAGGCTCTGAAGGAGTCTCTGCAGATGTCCCTGTCTCTGTTGCCCCCTACTGCGCTTGTGGGACTCATTACCTTCGGCCGGATGGTTCAAGTTCACGAGCTCGGCTGTGAGGGGATTTCCAAGAGCTATGTCTTCAGGGGGACCAAGGACCTGAGCGCCAAGCAGCTACAGGTAACCTGTCTAACACCTGCAGGTAGGGCTGGTTAGTGCTCACTAACACAGCAGCCAGCCCATCATCCAGACCATCCAGTTTCATTCATATGACCCGGTCTGGGTTTAGTTTCTGTGGAGCTGAACCTTCCTGTAGGCCTGGGATCCAGGAAGGGCTTCAGACATGAAAGTTTTCTGTGTGGTTCCTGCTCCATGTTCCTGTGTGGGAGCCAGCTGACTCGTCCTATTTGTGACTGTGCAGGAGATGCTCGGTCTGACCAAACCTACAGCCACTCAGGGACGAGGTCCTCAAACTGCCCCACAGCCGCTGTCCAACAGGTAGACACGCAGTAACCTGTTTCTAGTCAGCAGTCACAATCCATCAGCGTGTTGTCATCTCATCTGCTCTTGGCTCGTTCTTCAGGTTCCTGCAGCCGGTGCAGAAGATCGACATGAACTTGACTGACCTGTTGGGGGAGTTGCAGCGTGACCCATGGCCTGTCACCCAGGGGAAGAGACCGCTGCGCTCACTGGGCGTGGCCATGTCCATTGCAGTAGGCCTACTGGAGGTGAGAGGGCTTCAACATCAGCAGTGGTTAGCTCTCAGAACCACGTGGATGTCAAACAACATTTGTGTTTTTTACCCACAGTGCACCTTTCCAAACACGGGCGCTCGAATCATGACGTTTATCGGCGGCCCAGCGACACAGGGCCCCGGCATGGTGGTGGGAGACGAACTGAAGACCCCCATCAGGTCCTGGCACGACCTTGAGAAGGACAACGCCAAGTTCATGAAAAAAGCCACCAAGGTGAGCTAATACACAGCAGCATGAGTTCATGTCGCACTTCTGAAACAAGTAGTGAGCCTACGGACTGACTGTGAGTGTGTGTGTGTGTGTGTGTTTGTGTGTGTGTGTGTGTGTGTGTGTGTCAGCACTATGAGTCTCTAGCCAACAGAGCGTCCACTAATGGCCACATCATCGACATCTATGCCTGTGCTCTCGATCAGACTGGCCTGCTGGAGATGAAGTGCTGTGCCAACTACACCGGGTACACAAAGACACATACTGTTACTCAGCGGGCACACAAAGACGCGTACTCTTACTCAGTGGGTACACAAAGACGTACTGTTACTCAGCGGGTACACAAAGACGCATACTGTTACTCAGCGGGCACACAAAGACGCGTACTCTTACTCAGTGGGCACACAAAGACGTACTGTTACTCAGCGGGTACACAAAGACGCATACTGTTACTCAGCGGGCACACAAAGACGCGTACTCTTACTCAGTGGGTACACAAAGACGTACTGTTACTCAGCGGGTACACAAAGAAGCGTACTGCTACTCAGTGGGTACTGGTCTGTTGCCTCCCATGTTCCTGTCAACATGTGTGAACCCCCATGCTCAGCTCTGTGATGTGATGTTTGGGTCTGTTCTGGTCTCCAGAGGCTACATGGTGATGGCGGACTCCTTCAACACATCTCTCTTTAAACAAACCTTCCAGAGAGTTTTCACCAAAGACGTCCAGGGATCCTTCAAGATGGCCTTTGGCGCCACGCTGGAAGTCAAGGTACAGACTGCAGCTGATCTGGGTGCAGTGTTAGCAGAGAAACAGTTTGTAAAACACCACAGAGCTGAGCTGACGCCTCCACATCCTCTGCTGTCAAACATGTGAACATCAGCATGAGATCAAACTGTTTTTGAATCTGTTGCAGACATCCAGAGAGATCAAAGTGTCTGGAGCCATTGGACCATGTGTGTCTCTGAATGCTAAGGGACCCTGTGTCTCTGAAAATGTAAGTAACACGCACAGGTGACCTTTGACCTGACGCGCACCCTCAGACGATTGTCAAGGATGCAGACGGTCTGTGTTGGATTAGCCTAGCTTAGCATACAGACTGAAGGAACCTGAGCGTCTGTCTCACATGGTGGGTCAGCAGCAGTTGTTGAGCTGTATCATACTGCAGTACTATGTGTTACACTACAGTACTCTTTACCCTCTGTGTGTGTGTCACAGGAGATCGGGACGGGAGGAACTTGTCAGTGGAAGATCTGTGGTTTGGATCCGACCACCACACTGGCTCTTTACTTTGAGGTGGTCAACCAGGTATGATCACCTGAGCTCTGACCTGCAGATGGTCTGAGATCAGCCTGAAGCTGATTGGTTGATGTTACTGATTGCTGCTGTGAGCAAACATCAACTTTATGACCTCCTGTCATCACCGTGATGATGTCTAAGGAGCAGTGCTTAACGTGATACTCTTTCACTACTACAAGTAATAGGACAGTGTAAAAATACATCAGTACGTGTCAGAAGTAAAAGTATGCAGTTCACTAAGTGTACACATAGACAGTAATCCATCCATCCATTTTCTAAACTGCTTATCTGTCAGGATCACAGGGAGGCTGGAGCCTATCCCACTACAGGTGAGAGGCGGGTTCACCCTGGACAGGTTGCCAGCCAATCACAGGGGCTGACACACAAAGACAGACACCCACACAAACTCACACCTCAGGACAAAGTAGAGCAGCCAGTTAACCTGATGTGCATGTTTCTGGGATTGTGGGAGGAAGCCGGAGAACCCGGAAAAACCCACATAGGCACGGGGAGAACATGCAAACTCCGCACAGAAGGACCCAGACTTGCTGTGAATGTGTTTTTTCATCAGTGTCAGGTAGTTTCATGCAGTGGTGGCAGACGTCCTCGGCTGCGATAAAGAGCAATGTACGATGTACATGACTAATGTAAATAATTGAGTACATAGTACTTTGAAATTACCCTGAAACACAGGACCACAGCTGTATGCTACAGAGAAACTGGACCCGCAGGTGCAGCCAAAGAGCACACAGAGGAAAACAATATAAAAGCACCAGCTCAGGTCACATTAGCTTCTGTTGGTTCTGCAGCTGATGGTCACAATAAGAAAGAACAGTGCCCAGTCCCAGTCAGGTCACCTATACTTTATTTATGCTTTGGTGGACCAGAGGTTCTTGATGTACTGTGACAAAAGAAAAGAAATAATCACACAAAGTTTAGACAGAGTCTGTGTCCTTCGCATTTCATCATCATCATCGTCATTATTATTATTATTATTATGATGTAATTGCTCTCCTCTTCACGTTAAATCCGAGTTCAGCTTCCACCAGCTGCTCTCTGTTGGTCACAGGTTGAAGCCTGACTGGATCCCGGTGAGACTGATGGTTTACAGCCCCACTGACACAGCACGAAACACAACTCCCAGTTTGTTCAGAAAACCTCCACTAGGCGGCGTGATGCTAACCTTTACCCGAGTTCAGGTGAAGTTGAGGTCATCCTGTCATGAACTAAATATCTTAGTTAAAATGCTGACGATGGCTTTGATCTCAGAGGATCAAGCAGTAGAATCCATCCTCAGGGGATCCTGAACACCTACACGATGTGACTGGATGAGTGGAGGCGTGAGAGCTAAGAGGTCAACACATCAGCTGCATTCAGAGCTCTGAAGGAGAAGGAAGATAACTGTTTTCAAATTGTATGAGCTGAGATGGAGGCAGATTTCCCACAGTGCACTGTGCCTGTGTGGTGGCCTGTTTGTGGACACAGCAGGTGTTTCGGACTCCATAGAGGTGTTGGCAGTGGTTGTGTCAATTGTGTTGATCATGGAGCTGTTAGTGTTTTTGGCAATGATGAAGGCTGTGTTGCTGCCACAGTCTTCATCGTTGTGCTGATGTGATTAGATGTGTCCAGGTGAAGGACGGAGCTCTGGGGTCGGGACTCCACAGGTGTCTTAGAACATGGACACATCAGAACCAATCTGCTGAAGCTCTGACGCAGCGCTGTCCTGTACCTCCTGGAGACAGGACAGACAGATGCACACATAGACACAGGTTACAAAATCAGTGGGTTTTATTGGTGCTTCACAGCCAATCGGACATTTATTCACACATCAGCAGGGCACTGAAGATTTGCTTTGCTTTTGTGGAGTCTTACTCACATCTGCATCATACAGGTGATCCAGGGGTTGAGTGCTGTGCTGGTCAGGACCAGCCAGGCTGAGAGGGACGCTGTCACCACAGGACTTTGTTGACCACTAAACGTCTCGTACAGACACACTGAGATGTAGGGCAGCCAGCAGACCAGCAGGCATACTACAGACAGACAGGAAGCTGTTAGCACCTAAGCACACAGAGCCAGTCAGAAGACAGTCCACCAGCAGAGGTCTGGGGACAAGCTGCAGGGACGGAGGGACTTTTACTTTTTACCATGAGAATGGAAGCTGAGGCTCATGGGTATTGTAGTTTATCGACCACTCAGTCTGCAGGTGACCTTTGACCCTCCTGTTTTTATGATGCCACTGTGTGGTGCCATAATGACAGAGAGTCCTAACGGTAAACACTGACGCTAAGAGACAATCGGAGTGACTCAGATGTTGGATGTCTCGGTTTATTTGAGACGTGTCCTTTCTGCTCCTGTTGTCACGGCAACATGCACGTATGATTCTAAGGTCAGTTTTATGACCGCGTGTTCTTTCCACGCATAAAGCAGCCGTCCTCTCCACGATGTTTGCTGTCAACAAACATCGCGGTCTTGGCAGATCGTATTCAAGTAGAAACTTTTGGTCAGGCTTTCACATCCTCTCTGATGCCCGTCCCACTTATCACCGTACAGCTTGTCTCTGACTCTGAGTCTCCTCTGCAGTCTGAGAGCTATAGAGTTACTGCAGGCCCAAATAGTTGCAGTTTGTAAAACACTGAGTGAGTGAGTATCGGTGGACAGTGTGGGGCTAATGCATTTCCTGTGCACTTATGTTCAGTTTAGCATACGCCACCACACTAATTGCAAAAGTCCCCCACCCTCCAAAAGAAATAATTTTAGACAGATTTGCCCAGACAGCTAAGCAGCTTGAGTTTTTAAAGACAGAAGGAGCTGGTAGGTAGTGACAGCGGCCAATCATGGTGGGTCTTGAACTCACCTGAGGTTGTGACCATCACGATGGAACTCCTGAGATAATTGTTAGCAGGAACGTAGTAGCAGTGCAGCTCGTTGCACATGAACGTGCCCCTCCTGGCCTGTTTCCTGGCCACATAGATGATGTATCCATACAGAGAGCACATGGTGAGGATCGGCACCACAATGCCTGCCATCATCCACAGCACCACAAAGTACCTGTTGTCAGGAGTGAAGCTCGGACAGCATAGGAATCGAGACTCGCTGTAGACGTAGCTGCCGAACCCCAACAAGGGTAGGGCAGCAGTCACCAGGCAGAATAACCAGACCAGGACCAGCACCGTTCTGTTCCGCCGGGCCGTCCAGATGCTGCTGTAGTTCAGGGCAAAGCAGATCTCGGTGAACTTGTTGACAGTGACCCAGGTGAGTGAGTGGATGGAGGAGGTCTGCAGTAGGAGGAAGATGAAGCCGCTGCCTTGACAGAAGGCTCCCTCACTGGGACAGCAGGAGGGCCAGTTCAGGCTGTTGTAGGCTCCGAAGGGGATGGTGGAGAGTCCGAGGGCCAGGTCGCTGAGGCTGAAGCTGAGGGTGAGGCCAATCGTGTCGGTCCGGAGCTCCTTGTTGAGGAGGAGCACCAGCAGCAGGAGGAGGTTCCCAAAGACAGAGGCCACGCTTGACAGTACCATCAAGGCAGCGTACAGCATACTCAGAGCATCCACCATCTTCAGATGGACTCACAGGACAGGAAGTTTGTCAGCAATTACATCACAGATCAGATGAAACCAGCTGCGACCCAAATGTGTTTAGCTGCAGTTCCTCAAATGTCCAGTGGACACTGCTCTAACAAACTGACTGTGATGAGGTTCCTCTACAGTTCAATGTGATCTCTGCACACCAACTTAATTATCTCCATGGCAACTGAGCAAAATCGGACGTCCTGAGAACTAAGACAGCAAGAGTCTGAAGACCCGAACAGAAGTGTCTCACATTAACAGGCTGTGGACCAGAAGCTTTTGGTGTGAGGAGCTGGTTGGACATTAGATTAGCTGATGAGTCACAGATGACTGAACCCGAGCACCATCACGTATCAGCAGCAGGAGGTGATTTCACTTCCACATCAGCTGTTTTTACTGTCTTTACTGCCTCCTCTAGTCAGTCTGAACAGCCTCTTCTGCTGTTTTGACTCGAGCCTCAGTGAACACGTCGTCCATCTTGTTATTCAGAGCAGAGACTCAAGACTCTGATGTAAACAATGGATCCTGCTGAACCATCTGGTTGGACCTCAGGTACCACAGACATATGATCTACTCGGTGTCGCTCGTGTCTGATGAGTCACGGCAGTGAGATGATGAAACTGAACACACTGAGTGTGTGTGATGTTAGAATATTATTGAAAATCCATCAGACTGAATCGCATCCAGGCTCCCAGAAAGTCCTCCTGCTGAGCACCTGAAAACCAGGAACCTTCAGTGTGGAGTGTGGAGTGCTGAACGTCGCTGCTTTGTGGAGTAGTTCATGAACTGAAGTCCACATAGAGAACTTTCAGGTCCCATGGCTCCTCCTGGTCCTCCAGCCGAAGCTGATCGTGATCAGTATCAGGGCTCAGTTTGGTCTTTAAGGTCACTGTTTAAATCTGATCATCAGAGTCTGAATAGTTCGGAGTCTGAAGACGAGGACAGATTGCAGGAGGCGTGTCCTGCTGTGTGTGTGTGTGTGTGTGTGTACGTACGCATACGCATGTGTGTTGGCAGCGTTGCCGTGGTGCACCTGTCAGTCACCTGCTGAGATGATAATGAGAGTACACACATACACACACCCAGTTATCTGTAAAGTCAACACTACCTGAACATCCAATATCCTCTGTGTGTGTGTGTGTGTGTGTGTGTGTGTGTGTACACGTGTCACACAGCCTGAGTCAGGTAATAACAGGTGTACAGGTGTGTAATCATCATCTTTTTCCTTCTGCTGTTAAACCTCAGACCACTGAGGAGCTCAGGTTGTACTCAGGTGTGAAGCAGCCAATCAGAGAGCAGTGTGTATTTAATCTCAAACAAACACACTTTTTTATACATCCTTTCAAAATAAGGTTACAGCTGAACAAAATCAAGAAAATAAATGTTGAAAAAATGAAACTTGCAGTAAAACAAACAAAAACATAAACATGTTGGAGAAAAGCAGCCTATCATACATGTTCAGAAGAAATCTGCTAACCACAGGAAACACACAGTCAAAGTATTAGTACCACAGTGTAAAAATACTACACTACAAGTAAAAGTCCTGCATTTGAAGTGTTACTTAGTTGGACTGACAAAGTACAGAAATGTCATCTATACTGCAGTAAATCCCTCACGGGAGTTTTTAATGTTCACCTTCAACTCGTTTTTACATCACCTGCGGAGCAAACAAACACCTGGCTCTGGCCCTGTGTGGCTCTGAGGAGTCTGTCTCTGACTCCTCAGCACACCAGTTCAACCAAACTGAGTCATTTTGTCAGCTCTTGCTTTTCTGATGACTCATTGTCTCCTGATGTTGAACCCACAGCTGACACTTGAATATGTCGATGGGATTATTGTTTGCTGATTGATCGGTGGGTGTTGTCTGGGTTGCAGCACAACGCTCCGATCCCTCAGGGCGGCCGGGGGGCAATCCAGTTTGTCACTCAGTACCAGCACTCGTCAGGACAGAGACGCATCCGAGTCACCACCACCGCCAGGAAGTACGATAACACACCCACTCTTGTACACGTGTGTCCGCAGAGGGCAGCCTGACCGACGTCAGACCGGACTCATGTCTTCTTCTCTGGTCCTCTCTTCCTCTCTGTTTCCTCCTCCCAGCTGGGCAGACGCTCAGACTCAGATTCAGAGCATCGCGGCGTCCTTTGATCAGGAGGCAGCAGCCATCTTAATGGCAAGACTGGCAGTGTACCGGGCGGAGACAGAGGAGGGGCCTGATGTCCTCCGGTGGTTGGACAGACAGCTCATCAGACTGGTAAAATGATGGTTTCAAGTACAGACTGGTGATGTGAACACACGATGACAGCAACTTCAACATTTTCTTTGTTTCTCCTCAGTGTCAGAAGTTTGGAGACTATCACAAAGATGATCCAAACTCCTTCAGGTTCTCCGAGACCTTCTCCCTCTACCCTCAGGTGGTCCACGTCCTGATACTCAAATCTATATCCCATAATACTCTGCTCTACTTGTCTTACATGCATCAGTAATCTGCTTGAGCCACACTGAACAAACGACTTAAATCATTCTGCACATGGAAACGTTCTCTTTTTTAACATCTTGTTACCTGTTACCTGTGACTTACCTGTGTTTTCTGTTGCTTTTCAGTTTATGTTCCACCTGCGGCGCTCTCCTTTCCTGCAGGTGTTCAACAACAGTCCAGATGAAAGTTCATACTACAGACATCAGTTCAACAGGCAGGACTTGACGCAGGCTCTCATCATGATTCAACCTGTGCTTTACGCTTATTCATTCAATGGCCCACCTGAGGTATTTATACACACCTCTACACACACCTGCTCCTCATTTTCTGTTGAAAGTCTGAAGCTTTATTGTGAAGATTGATGATACCAATCAGTGATTGCTCATTGATTGATTAGTGATTGATGATAGTGATCAGTGATTGATTATAGTGATTGTGTGTTCAGCCCGTCCTGTTGGACAGCAGCAGCATCCTGCCAGACCGAATCCTACTAATGGACACGTTTTTCCAAATCCTCATCTACCATGGAGAGGTACGCGCATACACACACACACACACACACACACAGAATTATAAGACACGTTTCCATGGAAACAGGGCTGCTTCTCTGCAGGAGGAGAGAGCAGCACATCCACCTTTCCTGTTTTTAGAAAGGCTTCAGTACGGCAGCAGGTGTTCTAGAAACCAGGATGCATGTAAACACCTGAAGCAGGTGTGACCTCCTGACATTAGATGCACACACCAGGAGAAATATGCTTGCCGTCTTATTTCTGAAGATGAAGCTGTGTGCATGTGGATACGTCCGTCTGTTTCCCCACGCTCTCATAGGAGTGACAGAGGAAGTGCAGACTCTGTGAGGTCCAGCCTCAGCAGACACACAGTGGGGGTTCTTTACAGCAGGTGTCATCACAGCGATCAATAATCTCCTGTGGAGCCTCATGTAGGAACATGACTAAATAGTGGTCTGTATGTGTCAGACGGTGGCCCAGTGGAGGAAGGCTGGTTATCAGGACATGCCTGAGTATGAAAACTTCAGACACCTGCTGCAGGCTCCGGTGGACGACGCCCAGGAACTGCTGCACACCCGCTTCCCCATGCCAAGATACATCGACACAGAACACGGAGGCAGCCAGGTGACACACACCGCACGACTGCCTCAGATACACAGCAACACACATCATACATGTACACTACTTCAGTATATGTGCTACATTACTATGTTCTAGAGTTCTGTGAAAGAAAGTCAATACAAATGATTGTAGACACCATCAGTATGTGTACTGTGTACTAATCAGGATCTGCTGGAACCTGCAAGACGAAACAGCACAAAGACTCCGTGGAAGAACTTAGTGACTTGCATTAATGGAGCTTGAATGTGTACGGAAGCAGAGTTAGAGAAGGAGAGAGAAGCCCAGCTGGCTTAGAATGCTGGGGGATCTCCCATGCTAGGATAGCAGCATCACTAGGGCCCAGTCTTAACTATAAGCTTTATCAAAAAGGAAACTTTTAAGTCTACTCTTAAACATAGAGAGTAAACATACTGAATACATGTATACACATTCAGTATCAAGTCCACTGTTTGATGATGATGATGACGTTGTCCTCCAGGCTCGCTTCCTGCTGTCCAAAGTGAACCCATCGCAGACCCACAATAACATGTACGCCTGGGGTCAGGTGAGACATTGACCTTTGACCTCCACACAGTGTATTGTGTGCAGTGTAATGAACCCTGCGGTAACGTGTCAATCCCCCGCAGGAGTCTGGAGCTCCCATCCTGACAGACGACGTCAGTCTCCAGGTCTTCATGGACCACCTGAAGAAACTCGCCGTCTCCAGCGCCGCCTGACCTCTCTTGTTTCCTCTCTTGTCTCTTCACGTGTGTCCTCATCTGTCTGCCATGTTTTTTTCTTCATTTTGTCTTTGCTGCCTGAATTCTCATGCATGACCAGCTAACCAATCAGGGCAAGGAGCTTGTACTGATGCAGTCCACCACAGTCCAATCAGCAGCATCTGAAGAACAGTGACAACCCATAGAGATGCACATTAGACGTCCAGTTAGCTCGCCCTGACAGCTGCTGTGTCACATTTCTGCCTCACAAACCTTTCAGTCTGACACCTGCAGAGAGACAAACGTCTCAGTTTGATTTAGCTGGCAGCTTCATTTAACGGAGCCGTTTAATACATTTCAGCCTGTCTTTTGGTTTCATTTCTAATACATCAGTTGTGTCATGTGGCACAGGAAAACGTCAAGTCATTTTCATTAGGTTGTATAAGTGTTATGTGAGCTGCTGAAGATTTTATCCTGTGTGGAAACCATAAGCTGGCTGTTAAAGAGACATTAAACGGTGCAGCAGTCTGAAGGTCAGAATGATTTCAGGGCTGAAAGGTGAACACAGCAGACTGCTCCTTTAACGGGTCATCGAGACAGCTGACCTCAGGTCTGCAGCTGCTTCTCTGACCCCTCTGGAGTAACCAGAGCAGTTTAACTACACGCTGAAGTGATCAGAACTTTGTCATTGGTATTTTGTGATAAAACCTGAAACAGCTGCTTTATGTTGTTTGTTGAAGCCATTGAACACTAAAAGTCTTGCAGAGAGAGAACTTGTTTTGTTTTCATTATGTCTTAAATCTCGTATTTTTAATAAAACTTGCGCTCACACACACACAAGCATACACACACTGACATCTCGTTTTATATGATATTTCTTGCTGCACTCTTTATCAATGCTTTAACTGACTGTTGATTGTCTCCTTTGGCCAACGCTGTTGCCATGGTGACGAACAGTAAATCCTGCCTAAGGTTTGCTGTGTAGATGTCCTATCAGTTTGAGATTGGCTAACCTCCAGGGGGGGTCAGAGCCACACTTTGGGTAACACTCCAGTTTTTATTTTTAATGAGTCTCCACAAGAAGTCATTTTCTCAGGGCAGCGGGAGATTTGATCCGATCAGCTTCCTGACACTGAGGAGAGAAGTGAACCCACACCTGTCTCACACACCTGTCTCATCGACGTTACACAGGAAGTGGCATCATCTGCTTCATCACAGGAAGAAAATATAAAATGAAAGCTTCCCAGAAACATGAACAGTGACAAGCATATAAACATCCAGAAATCAGTGAAGCAAAAGAAGTAACTTTTTGCTCATCATCACTGCTCAAAGTACCCTTCATACTGCAGGGTTTTTTTTGTTTTTTTTTTTTAAACTGTTTTACTAATTCTTTCAACTTGTCACAAATGGAGTGTCGTGGCTGACGCAGAAAAAGGCTGAAGCCCGATGCAGAGTCAATAAAAGCAGGGATGCGAGGTAGAGGTCCAAAAACAATGAGTCTTTATTTAACAAAGCAAAACTCAAAAAAAGCTCACACTTACTGTGTCATGGGAACAACAAAAAAACTGAGGCAAAAAACTCCTGGCTAAACACGGCATGGCAAAGAGATCCTGGCAAACCATGAAGTCAATGTGAAAACTAACACTCAGACAAAGGTGGCTGGGAAGACAAGGACTAAATAGACATGACAACGAGACACAGGTGGCACACATTAGGAGGGAGAAAGCAATCAAGAAAACCAAAAGCAAAGCTACCTGAAAACAGGACACACAGGGGAAGTGACACTTTTCAAAATAAAACAGGACATGACAAAAACCTTGAACATAATACATGGAAACACAAGACACACATGAAACATGACACAAGGACTCAAAAACCAAAAGACAAAGAACCAAGACGTGACAGAAACCGTGAACATAAAACATGGAGACACAAGAAACGTGACACATGCATTCAAAAACAAAAGGTCAGAAAACCAGGACGTGACCAAAACCTGAACATTAAACATGAAAACACATGAGAGACAAACATGAAATATGGCATGTGGACTACCTAAATCAAAGAACAAAGCATAACCAAAACACCAGGCATGACACAACTCTATAAGCAATAAGTAGTACTAAAGTAGTACCGATATTGTTCCTGTTGATTACCAAATTCAGTACTACCCGCTGTACTGCATGTATGTTTACTGTTACTGGTTCAGTTCTGCTACTCAGTGATGTCACAGTGAGCTTCACAAAATGACCAATGGGGAAGCGTTTCACAAATCCCTCTAAAATGAAAGCTTTTAATCTGAATTAAATCTGACAAGGATTAAAATACACACACATGTGGGCAGTCGTGGATCAGCGGTTAGGGTGCCGGACCCGTAACCGGTGGGTTGCTGGTTCGATTCCCCGTACCGGTGTCCATGGCTGAGGTACCCTTGAGCAAGGTACCTAACCCCCACTGCTTGGGTGCACGTCACTTGGGTGGGACGAAATTCGTTGGAGTGAGTTCCCTCCAATGACAAAATATGACAAAATATCACTTTCACTTTCACAGTTTATCCATTGCAGCGTTACCATGACAACAGTGGTCCATTAGTCACACCGCTGCGCCCCCGTAACCCCCAACTTCCTGCCATTCTTAACACACTTCCTCTAGAAAGAAGGAAGCATCTGGGTCGCCGTGATAACAATGATCTTCTACTGCATGTGTGAGAATTTCTACAGTTTGTTCAAATACAATGTTGCTGTGTGTGTGTGTGTGTGTAGATTCATTAGTCAGTCAATCATTAGTTAGTCATTCATTCATCAGTCTGATGAGACTGAAATCTCAAACTTCATCCTCAAAGGCAAAAACTATGACAACACACCTGATGTCAATCAGTCTCACGTTTCAAACTCTCACTGGACTTCCAAGCGTTCCCAGCATTAAACTGGAAGGAGCTCCAGTTCCAAAATATCCTCCTCAAGGACCACTGGACTGAAAAGTCAGAATGAATTGAAACTTGAATCTGATTTGCATACGTAAGAAATACACAATTAAAACTTTCTTAAATCACATTTGATGTCCTCTCATGTTGAATCATTGTTTCTTCATCTGGTGTTGAGAAGCAGCTGTCAGTAAAACATTGTCTGTGGAGGCTCAGTGATGTGTTCACCTTCAACTTCTCCCGTCTGCCAATCAGCAGCAGGACTCCCATCATGCCTCTGCTCTTGTTGTCCTGCGAGGGATCAATAAAGCTGATCTGAATCTGAAAAGTGAATAAACTCTGATGGACTTCAAATGGGTTTCATGTTTGTTTCTCAGCTCTGAGTGAGCAAAGTATTTTCTCAGGAGGAAACAAAACTCGCCCTATCAAGACACAACACACTTCCTGTCCTGGAGGAGAGGGGGAGGTGGAAGTGGTGCTGTGGTGGATGAGGGGTGAGGCCAGCAGTCATTCTGTCAGCAGAGCTACTGTGGAGGAGAAAAGAGGGAGAGAGAGGAGAGACTGGAAAAAGAGGAGGACCTGAAGGAGAAGAGGAGCAAAAGAAAAGAGGAAAACTGCAACGAAAAGAGGTGGGGAAAGTAGGAGGAAAGCCAGAGAAAAAGTAGAAGAAAAGTGGAGGAGAGAAGCTGAATGAATCGGTTCTCAGATCAGAGCTGAAGAAGACAACTTGACGGTAAGAAAACAAAGTCATTAAAGTCATTAAATTCATGAAAGTCGGGAGGACATAAACAAAATTAAAGAGATAAAATCCATCAGACATCCTGAGAGCAACAGGAAGGCTCTTTGACCTGAATGGTCCTCTCCTTCTCTTTAGGATGCTCCTCGCTGCCTTCATCACATCACGTAATCCTGTAATCATGTAATCCACCAATGTGTTGGTGAAGTGTTATGTGTTTATATATTTCACTGGATTTTGTGCTCACACTTTTTTCCTCTTTGTGAGGCTCAGTAAGCATTTCAGCCCTTCAGCTGAACTTTGACCAAAGCTCTTCTGATGTTTGTGACGGCAACAGTTAAATCAGTTTAACAGATTAATGTGAAAAAAAGTATAAAGTGATTCTTCTTCTTCTCAGATTGTTTCATCAAGCAGGTAACGTCAGTAAAGTTTTGATCCTGCGAGCAGCCATGCACACCGGAAATAATCATTAACTAATTCAACTAAAGGCTTGAATGGACACAGAAAAGTTGATTTGATTGATTGATCAAATTAACACTTGCAACAAGGAGTTTCAGGAAGTACAGCCCTGACCAGGCTGGCCTTCCTCCTGTTGACCAAATTCTTTGTTTTTTGTTTTAGCTCTCGCTCAGGAATGGGAACCAGCTTGCTGTAACTGACATTAGCAAAGGTATCAGTAAGAAAGTAACGTCCTTTACCTTTTCTGGTTCAAGCCTACAGGGCATCAAGGTTTTTGGACCAAATTCTTAAGCAACACGACCCTGCACTCAGCCTTAGCTGACTTATGATTTATGTGATGTTGTTGCTTAAGTCCTTAAGTCCCCATTTTATTTAGCATTCAAAAGACAGAAATATCTGAACATTCCTTTAGTGAGTGAGTAACTTCCTTGATCTTACTGTGTCCCCACTCCCACATGTCAGGTTCCCTTGACACTAGCTCAAACAAACCCGTGGATTTTAACCAGAACTGAGAGCTCGGAGGCTTCAGTGGGAGAGCTGGTACAGTTGTCAGAGCTGTCACAGTACACAGCTGGCTAAAAATTGCCTGTGATAAATAAACATTTATGACAAGTTTTTGACCAAGCCTGATAAAAATCTGATTCAACTACTGTAAACGTTCATGCCGTAGCCTGAATGTTTTGAGTCATTTACAACTCCACAGACTCATATCTGAATTGGAGAAATCCTGCAGTGATCACGTCATAGTAGAAACTTCTTGGTCTGACCTCCTTTCCGTGTGGGGTCTGCATGTCCTCCCAATGGATGGATGGGATCCTGAAGTCTTGTTTTTCTGCAGTGCAATTCTAGGCCATTCAAACAAGTCGTTGAAAGTGGAACTCAGGTGATGACGGGCTGCGTGCTAACAGATCCAACCTAATGCCAATGAACGAATATCAACATGTATTATTATTGTTATTAAAATGATGAAACGTACGTTCTGAGTAAAATAGATGATTATTATCAATTAATAGATAGATAAAGTCTGTGTGTCCACATTCCTGATCTGAGCTGAGAGACTTTCTGTTGGGTTGTAGAGACATATCCAATCAATAACCTGATCAAGCTGA
Source organism: Scatophagus argus (assembly GCF_020382885.2). Lineage (NCBI taxonomy): Eukaryota > Metazoa > Chordata > Actinopteri > Scatophagidae > Scatophagus > Scatophagus argus. Next base: position 172,189 of record NC_058507.1, on the reverse strand, counting down.
TCAATCAGTTTTTTAACAAGTCAGAAAAAAGAGAATTGTAGAGCTTGATATCATCCACATATGATGATATTAGTCTGATGTCTTTGCTCTGAACCACAGCTTTCTGTTTCGATAGACTGATCTCATCAGAGAAGATGGAGCCTTGGTTCTGCTCCTGCTGGGTTTCTCTTTGGATGGTCACCGTCCTGTTTGGAAACATCACGGCTTCACCAGCAAACTACACCATCCACCACACCCCCGCCAACTTCGACCAGGCCATGAACGAGTGCTCCCCCGGCGTCCTCACCACTCTTGCTACTGAACAGGAGGTCAACCACATCTTCAAGCTGGTCTCTGAGTCAGTTTCGCTCCTAAAGCAGAATGAATTAACCTTCTGGATTGGTCTGAGGAAGGTCAAGAATGAGTGTGTGGTTCCCATGCTGCCACTGAGAGGATTCAAGTGGATAGAGGACGGCAGTGAAGAGACGCAGGTGATCCGCTGGATGGAGGAGCCAGAACAAACCTGCACAACAGTCCGCTGTGCAGCGCTGAAGGGGAGGTCAAATGGGTCAATGGTGACCGGGTGGGGTCTGATCCCCGTCAGCTGTAGGACCAGGTACCAGTTCATCTGCAAGCTGAGAGACACAGAACCAGCTCCACCTCAGCCTAAACCTACTGCATCGAAACTGAAACCTAGTGCAACAGAACCACATAAACCCAAACCTAGACCTGCAACACAAAAACCAGAACCAACCACACCTGAACCTGAACATGCTACCCAAGAACCAAAAGCAGACACTAAAATTGGACCTGAACTACAGGGACTTAACCCTGACCCCAGTTCCAAACCAGCGCTGGGATTGGACTCGTGTCAGAAACCCCATGTCCCTGGTGCCCGCTTCCTCAGTCTGGACAACAACAACACCAGGACCTTGGTGGATTGCTGGACCACCATGCAGTTGGAGCTCCACTGCGCAGGCCGCCCTGCTGTGTGGCGGTTGCTGGACAGCTCGCCTGCCAACTTGACCACCATCTGCCAGCCGTGTGAGATCGGCTTCCAGAAGGATGCCTCTGGACGCTGTGTGGACATTGACGAGTGTGGCGGCGGTGACACCTCCTGCAGGCACACCTGCCTGAACACTGAGGGCTCCTACAGGTGTGTCTGCTCCGATGAGAGTGGGGAGCAGCACAACGAGGACTCACCAGTGTGCACCAGTATGCTGATGAATGATGACAACAGCTTGATGTCGGATGTCCTGATGTGGGTGCTTGTTGCCGTGGCAGCACTGGTGGTGCTGGTGGTGGTTGCGGTGACGATAAAGTGCTGCCTGAAGAGGTGCTCAAAGAAACAGGAGGAAAGGGAGAAGATGGCACTGAAGAGCAAAGATGACAAGGATTCCTTGGGAACAGCCAATGAGAAGGCAGCAGTATGAGGGAGCAGAGCTGTGATTGGTTGAAGACATGGCAGTGACATCGTCAACAGTTTGCTGCTGGTCTCCAAAGTGACTCAAACTTTGTAGAAGTAAGAAAAAGTTTGTTTTTAAAGTTTTTTTTAACCTAAGATCAGACGTTTTTTTGATGTTAAGGTTTCTTCAGTGTTGAACTGTTATTTACATGAGGATGTAATTGCTATGCAAAGATGAGGGGCGCGTGAGGGACAGATTGATCATATAATGTAGTTTGTTGGTGTAACCTCACCCTCAGGTGAGTCAAAGTATGAAGTCTATGATCCCGTCTTTAACCATTCAGAGACTCCTGCGATTTCTGTGTCTGAATTTTTGTTTGGTTCCTACAAACTTGATTGTGATATTGATTATTGATTTAAAGTTACTCAATGGATTTTTCTATACAGACACAGAAAAGAGGAACTTACCTGGAGACAAGAGGAGTTTTTTCATCTCATTACCTGATTTATTTTAATTTAAAGATAACATGTTCTTGAAGATTGTGGAACTGAATGGTTGAACTCTGACAGCATAAAGACACAGTAAAGCTTCCTGATGTGCTGAAGGCAGCTTATCCCTGAGCTCCGACTTTCAGGCTGAAATCTTTTTTTTTTTTTACTTTTTCATTATTTTATCCACTTGTCTGTTTATTCTGGTGTCTGGTGTTTAAATTGGTTAATTCTAATTAATTACACCATGTATTCATTTTAGATAAAGACTTACAGATTAATCATTAATCAGTAATTGATTGATTAATTACAATTCATTTAAATTATCCAATAAACTGTTATCTTTGACATGGACTTGGGTTCAGGCTTGTCTAAGGGATGATTGGATGTGATTTGTTTTATTTCAATCATTCGGACTCTATTATCTTTTTATTTATGGTTTGAAGATTTAGGACACAGTGACTATCATTCTGTTGTATGTAATCAACAAATGTGTTTATTAAAGCCTTTTCTGAAGTAGACTGTGATAACACGACCAGTGAAACCAGTAAACACAGGAGTTCATTTTAAACGTCCAGCTGGTTCTTTCAGCAGGTTGTAATGTGTTTTTTAATCTGAAATGACGATTAATTAACTATATTAAAGTCAGTAAACCTGAGACGTGTTGCTGCCATCATTTCACCATGATTCGATGACAACAATGTTATTATTGAATGGATCAGATTTTATCTTTATTGCCTAATCTGTAAACTATTGATTAACTTCTGTCTCTGTCTGTCTCTCTCTGGTGTCAGTAGTGTCAGTAGTTATTTGTGCTCATTGAGTTAAAATTCAGATTAATAATCTGTCAGGAAGAAAAGAAAAACATTTTATTTCTCTATTCAGCCAATGAGAGCAGAGTATTAATCAAATGGTGTGATTATTAATTCATGTAGAATTTCCATGGGAAGTTCAGACACACACTCACACAGGAAGCCACAGATCTGGTTACCATGGTGATGCTGATGATGGTGTTTAAATTGTTTTATTGGCAGATCAATAAATGTTTCAATAAGGTTGCTCCAATTTCCTGTTGTCATCTCTTTGGTCGTTAATGAAATACCTGAGCTCGCAGGTCGGCGTCAGATCGCAGACCTCCATCCCCTGAGCTTCTCCTGGACCTCCAAGCTCCTTCACCTGAACTCGCTCAGGTGTGGTCAGGTGACCTCATCTTTCCTCTGGTGATCAGCTAAGATCAGAAGAAGTCATCAGCATGAAGGAGCTCTGATTGGTTCATCTGCTGATGCCTCTGAAATACATCTGGGATCTGGACTTCAGTGTGTTTATTAGAGCCAAACTGTGTGTAACTGAGGGATGAACTGAGTGGATTCTGGGTCGGCCTGAGGAAGGTCAAGAATGAGTGTGTGGTTCCCATGCTGCCACTGAGGGGATTCAAGTGGATAGAGGACGGCAGTGAAGAGACACAGGTGAGCCACTGGAAGGAAGAGCCAGAACACACCTGCACAACAGTCCGCTGTGCAGCGCTGAAGGGGAGGCCAAATGGGTCAGCGGTGACCAGGTGGGGTGTGATCCCCGTCAGCTAGGACCAGGTACCAGTTCATCTGCAAGCCGAGAGACACAGAACCAGCTCCTCCTCAGCCTAAACCTGCTGCATCGGAGCCGAAACCTAGTGCAACAGAACCACGTAAACCTAAATCTAGACCTGCAAAATAAAAACCAGAATCAACCGCACCTGAACCTGAACATGCTACCCAAGAATCAGAAGCAGACACTAAAATTGGACCTGAACTACATCTTAACCCTGACCCCAGTCCTGAGATTCAGTTTGTTTATTAGAACCAAACTGTGCGTGTAGCTGAGTGATGAACTGGGAGGAATGGCAGGACTCATGAGATGTTATTCTCTTGGTTCTGCAGGTTCTGACTCCATCTTGTGGCAGCAGAGGATACTCACACTATGTGTGTGGTCAGACTGCTCTCAGCTCACAAGTCAAGTAATGTAGTTTGCTGTTGGGCAGTTTGATATCACCACTTTCACCTGCAGCTCTCCTGAGAAGAAAAAACATGAACAATATTTATCAGAGATCAAATTGTACCTGAGAATATCAATGGCTTTAAACATCAATAACTGATCAATAACTGATCTCAGCTAAACTCTCAGCCCCTGGAGGTCAGTGACTGGTAGGCCAGACTCATTTCTGCCAGTATTTTACATCAACAAACTGTTAACATTTAAGATAAGATGAACTTTAAATTCACTTGTTGTGGCAGCTCACAAGGACAGAAGAGGAGTGCAAAAACAAAAGAATGTAGAGGTAAAATAAATTAACAATTTACAAGGTAAGTAAACACAGTACACTATACAGCTATATACAAGTCCTCATAAGGGAGGAAAGAGGACTCGACCATAGAATTATACAGTCTAACAGCAGTGGGAATGAAGGAGCTGCTGTAGCTCCTTCCTACACTGAGGGTGTAGCAGTCTGCCGCTGAAGGAGCTGCTCAGAGCCTCCACTGTCTGATGCAGAGGATGAGAGGTGTTGTCCATGATGGATGTCAGCTTGGCTAACGTCCTCCTCTCACCCACCTCCTCCACAGAGTCCAGTGGGCAGCCCAGGACAGAGCTGGCCCTCCTGACCAGCTTGTTCAGTCTCTTCCTGTCCCGGTCCGTGCTGCCCGGTCCCCAACAGACCACAGTGTAGTGAATAACAAAGGCTACCACAGGGTCATAAAAAGTCCTTAGAAGGGGCCTGCACACTCCAAAGGACCTCAGTCTTCTCAGAAGGTGGAGGCGACTTTGGCCCTTCTTGTACAGGACATCAGTGTTATGTGACCAGTCCAGTTTATGGTTGAGGTGGACATCCAGGTACTTAAAACTGTCCACCATCTCAATGTCCGAGCCCTGGATGTTCACTGGTGTATGTGGTAATGTCCTTCTCCGGAAATCAATTACCATCTCCTTTGTTTTACTGGTGTTTAAGCACAGGTGGTTGCGCTCACACCAGTCCACAAAGTCCACAATGACTGACCTCTACTCCGTCTCATTCCCCTCAGACACACAGCCAACAATGGCTGAGTCGTCAGAGAACTTCTGGAGGTGACATCTGCTGGTGTTGTAGGTGAAGTCCGAGGTGTAGAGGGTGAAGAGGAAAGGTGAGAGCACCTTGTGCTGCAGACCACCACCTCAGACACACAGTTACGCAGTCTCACATACTGTGGCCTGTTGGTGAGGTAGTCGATGATCCAAGCAGCCAAATGTCTGTCCACTCCTGCCCTCTCCAGCTTCCCTCTCAGCAGCACCAGCTGAATTGTGTTGAATGCGCTTGAGAAGTCAAAAAACAGGATTCTCACAGCATTTAAAGCTGTTGTTCTCAGTGACACCAGCAGGCGGCAGCATCCACCAATAAACGAGAGAAAAAGTGTCAGTTACCCTCAGACTGAGCTGTGAGAGGGGACAGAGTACAAGTATAGGACTGCAGTAAATGTATTTAGCACTGTCCACCTGTGCAGGTGGTTTGTGGGTCTGAAGTCTGAAATGAGACTGGAGGGTCAGAGGTCAATGTGAGGTCACAGGTCACGTGATCTGAGAACATCTGATGATCTGGTGAGACACGTCTCACTGTGAGATAAACTGAGCTCACCTGTCATCTGCAGGTGTCTGACAGGAAATACTTCAGTGTGTGTGTGCATGCGTGTATAGATAGCTGATCTGATAAAATACAGTTGAAGAGTTCAGGGGGGAAACAAAACCACCAACATGACTTTAATAACAGGCTGCTCACAGACACGCATTAACACACACGCATACAGTGTAGATCTTCATGCCCAGTGGGGACATTACATAAACTTAGATTCATTTCCGACAGACTTACTCAAACCAAAACCATAACTTGCCTAACCCTGACCCTGACCTTTGACCTTTACCCTGACCTTAACCTGAACCTCAAACTCAACCTTAAAGGTCCCCATAAGGTAGGTGAGTCCCCACGTGTAGCTGTGCAAAAAGGTTTTTGTCCCCACGAGATCATAAAAACACGTACACAATAACACACACACACACAGTAACACACACACACACCACACAATAACACACACACACACAGTAACACAGGCACACACACAGAACCTGTTCTGGTCTCAGTCCTTCTGGGGTCAGTGGTGGACAGGAGGACTACACTGACAGCAAATCAAAGACAATGATGTACTCCGTCCTGAGGACCCCAAACAAACAATGCAACGCACCTGTCCTCTAGGGACCCATTCAGTTTCAGAGCCGGGTCCAGGTTCAGTCTCCCAGTCAGTGTCAGTTCCTCATGACCTCCCATCCTGTGTGCTGGAGTCTGTCAGTCTATGTGACGAGGTCATGGACAGGTGACAGGTGAGTCAGTCCCTGCAGGTACACAATAATTATTAGTGAGGAGCTTTTAGTGTGACTGCTGCAGGATTTACTACCCTGTGAGTCACACAGAAAGCCCAAAGCTCCTTTCCACAAGTCCTGAATCATGAACACACTTTCAGTCTTTCAAACTGGGTTTTAGTCCAGGATGTGAAGCTTATTCACCTGAAACATGGTCGGATCAGATGTGTTCAGACTTGCTGTGTCCTTTCAGAGTCTCAAGAGTCCCAGTAGAAAGTTCTGGAACAGCTGAACCTGGACCACACGTAGTCCAGAACTCTGCTCTGAAACTCATAGATCAGGTTTTAATCATCCAAAAATAATCAATAAATCTGGCCCTCCCACCAGATCTGAAAGGTCTGGAATTCAGCAGCAAGCTTTAGTCCAGGTCTTAGTAGCCTCGAATGCTAAAAGTCTGCAGTGATGTTTGGAGTTTAAGTCTTTCTGGTCCCAAAGCGCACACGGGTTCAAGTCCAGAACTTCCCACTGGGACATATTCAAAGCCCTGAAGAGAATATCTTTGATCAGAATTCATGAGGGCCATCTGGTCTCCTTCCAAGGTCAAGAACTGTGCAACAAGACTCTTAATCCAGGTCCACGTGGTCTGAAACTATTTCTGGTCTGGTTTCATCTGTTCCGGAAATTCTTTGTTTAGCAGCTGTTTAAATCTGATGAAGTCTTCTTCTCTGGAGGCTGATGGGGTTCAGGATTGCAGGACTGTTTGGACTAAGCCCATGAACAGAACATCAGCTTTACTTAAACCTCCAAAGAGAGACAAATCATGTTCCTCTGTCTCTGTTGACAGGAATCAGTAAAAGGGATCATATCTCCCCCATCTTAGCTTCTCTTCACTGGCTTCCAGTAAAATTCAGAATAGACTTTAAAATTCTCCTACTTACATATAAGGCCCTAAATGGACTCGCCCCATCATACCTGCAGGATCTGATAGTCCCATATAGTCCCAATAGAACACTGGGAAGACGAGTCTTCAACTATCAGGCAGCCCTGCTGTGGATCCAGTTGCCAATCTGGGTTCAACAGGCAGACACCACCTCCACTTTTAAGACCAGACTTAAAACCTTTCTGTTTAGTAAAGCGTATAGTTAGCCCCAAACAAAGTGTGTAGGGCTGGTAGCCATAGTTACAGTCACTTCTTGACAGACAGCCACAGGTAGAACAGGTGTGACTAACTGTTAATCTTTAATCTCTATCATAGCTACGCTGCTGGGGGACACAAACATGATCCACCGAGCAGTTCCCCCACCTCCCCAACACCACCACCATCTCTACTCTCCCACCACCATCTCTACTCCTCCACCACCATCTCTACTCCCCCACCTCCCCAACACCACCACCATCTCTACTCTCCCACCACCATCTCTACTCCCCCACCTCCATCTCTACTCCTCCACCTCCTCAACACCACCACCATCTCTACTCCCCCACCACCATCTCTACTCCTCCACCACCTCCTCAACACCACCACCATCTCTACTCCCCCACCACCATCTCTACTCCTCCACCTCCTCAACACCACCACCCTCTCTACTCCCCCACCTCCTCTCCTCTTCTTCCTCTCCCCTCATCAGATCAACATATAATTCATTATATTCTGTCACTAACTGTGTGTCCAGTTGTCCTCGTAGTCTTGTGTCTCTCCCTCCCTTTCTTTCTCTCTCTGTATCTTTCTGCAGGTTTCTCTCCATCCAGATCTACATGTTGAACTGCATCCTCTGACAAACCCAGTGACAAACCCAGTGTCTACTGTCAACATCTGCCTGTCGTATGATGTTTACTGCATGTTTCTCTCTCTCTCTCTTTCATCCTCTCTGTCCTGTCTACCTCTTCTTCTCCTCCTTCACCCGGCCGACTATCAGCAGGATGGTTCTCCCTTGTGAGTCGGGTCCTGCTCAGGGTTTCTTCCTGTCAAAAGGGAGTTTTTCCTTGCCACTGTCTGCTTGCTCGGGGTTCAGGCTCTGTAAAGCATCTAGAGACAATTTGATTGTAAAAGATGCTATGTAAATAAAATTGAATTGAAATTGAAATTGTCTTCTGTAATCCACCTCCTATACTGCCCTCCTTCACCTCCTCTGTCCTCCTCATCCACTTCCTCTTCCTCCTCTGTCCTCCTCATCCTCATCCACCTCCTCCTCCTCCTCCTGTCCTCCTCCTCTGTCCTCCTTCTCCTCTTCCTTGTCCACCTCCTCCTCTGTCCTCCTTCTCCTCTTCCTTGTCCTCCTCCTTCTCTGTCCTCCTCCTCTTCTGTCCTCCTACTCCTCTTCCTCATCCTCCACCTCCTCCTCTTCCTCCTCCTCCGTCTGGAACCAGTCAGCTAGAGTTAAAACCATTAAAGAAAGCAAATTTGATCTGTGATCAGTCACATTTAAGACTCTGTTAATCAATATCCTGTTCAACCCTGATCAGTCTGTGTATTTGATCTGCTCTTCGTCCTCCTGTGTGACAAACTGAGTCTCTGTTTCGGTCTTGTAATTAACTGAGGAGTTTGTTTGTGGACATGTTAGTTAGATTATAAAATCTGCAGGTATTTTATTGGATTATCTTAAAACTGACCTGCACAAACTTCGTCACTGATGGAAACCAGGAGTGACGGCAGAAAACACAAGGACATTTTGTTCTTTTGCTCATCCTGTTTAAGTTCAGTTCAGTTTATTTTCTCCTGACACAAACGGAGCAGCTCCACACCAAACTCTCCATTCAAGCTTTAACACAAGTTAAGATAAATTTCACTGTGAAACTGAGTCTCACTAGTTTTACTTACCTGAAGAAAACTGGAGGCTGTCAACCACATCTCAGGGTCTTCATCACTCTGGACTTCAGCGTGGACTCAAAAGTTTGTCAAATCAAATTCAGAGGCCTTAATAAGAATTGAATGTGTTTTAATGGGTAGCCTGCTTTAAGTGTGATGAAGCTCTTAATGATGGATTCATTTTAGGTATTTTTAGTGTTTCAGTTTGTTTTTATGCAGAATAACTTATTAGTTATTGTTAATTATTCCCTACAGGCTAAAGACCGGCAGCTCTTGCTGACTGTGACTGCACTCAGATCAGTCTGTTTGTTCACTGAGCTCAACGTTTTTTTATTTCAGTCTCACGACTTAAGTTCAGCTGAACGTCCACACATGATGTTTACCCTGCTGGTCTGTTTAGAGACATCAAACCTTTATTCGTTAATTAAAATTAAAAACATGACATCATTAGTGAGTAACACGCCTTCATTGTAATGTTCTTAACTAATTAATCATAACTTGAGGGACTCTAGTGTGAACAGTCTTTTTCTTTTCTGTACTGTGTACAGCTGCAGGTACTTGTTTCCTGTGTATTTATTCTTTCTGGATGCTCATCCTTCTCTTATCCCTGCATGCTTTGCACCCTCCATATCCTGTTTGCTGCTGTAACACTGTCATTTCCCAGTTGTGGGACTAATAAAGGATTATCTTATGTTCATCAGCATGTTTATGTTGCCGAAGTTATTTCCAATAAAACAGGAATGATTTTCACTAAATTTCTGTTGATGTTGATAATAAACTGTGTGTGTGTGTGTGTGTGTGTGGAGGAGGAGGAGGAGGAGAAGATGAGACCTGGAGGGTTGGACCCACAGGAGGAGGAGGACCACATCAGTCTGCAGGTCATCATCACCTCCTCTTCCTCACTAACACTGCGCCTCTCTCCGCTTCTCCTTGCCTGGCGCGGCTCGGAACGCTTTCACCTGGACCAGGACCCACACAGAGCGACACAGACCGGACAAAGAGGGCCAGGACCGGGACCTGCAGGATCCGGCTGCGGGCTCCCGTCATGCTGGGCACCGTGAAAATGGAAGGACACGAAGCTCCGGACTGGAGCGGATACTACGGCGAGGAGGTCGGTCACACTCCGCCCGCTTTAGCGCTGCCTTTACCTGCCTTTGCCTTTGCCTTTACACTGTGAGGGTGTCGGATCCGGATCAGACTGGTCCGGATCGGGCCTCGATGAAGCCCAATGTGAACCCAGGTTTTCTGGTAAAAACGGGAAAGTTGAGATGAGTTTCGAGCGGTACTTTAGTCTTTATCCAGAGTTCTGAAGTTAATTCACGTGTTGAATTCAGCTGATTTTCTCAAAAACAAACTGAAGGCAAAACGTTTTCAAACGGACATTAACATCAAAGACGGAGAGAAACGCGAAGGAGGAATTAAACGCTTCCTCTCAAAAACTCAAAATAACAAATAAATTAATAATTAGAAAATAAAAACAACAAACTAAAAATTAAGCATGAATGTCAGTTTGCTCTGAGAAAAAAAAAACACACAAACTTTTTATTATTTAATGTTCCCAGCTTTTCAGTATGAACTGAGTTTATGGAGCCGAACTTCGGCGACCGCGGGTCAACAAATCTTTAATTTTATTTATTAATTGTTATTATTTCAGTCATCAAATAGTTTGTTGTTATAGTGTTGGAATCATTCATTCATTGTTTACATCAGAGCAGAAGAAAAGATAAGAGAAATTCGTTGGAGACCAACAGATTTTTTAATAATCTGATCTAATCTAATAATCCAACCTTCAAACATTTGAGCACATTTTCAGGACACATTAAAGGTGAAAGCAGTGAGAAGCTGAAGGTTATTTTATATATTTTATATATATTTGTTCTAAATAAAACTGTGATTCTGAGGCCAAAAAGCAGACTCGTCAGTCCTGATGGATGTGGTATAAATTTGGTGTTTTATAAAGGGAGTTTTGTATGAACAGACGGGCTCATTTTAATTAATTCAGACATTTGATTCTGAAATCATGACGTTATTTATCGGATGTTTGTGTTTTTTTATGATAACATCATTGACTTTAATTCTTATAATGATGGTCTTTATAAAATCTACAGCACATCCTGTCTGTCTCTACGTTTCATGTTTTAAAGTTCACATCAAAAGAAAATATTTTAAATGTGAAATCAGTTTAAGAATCAGTTTTATTAGATGCTGGCCTGTTGGTAACATGAGCTCAATTCTAAATTATATCAGCTTAGTGTTAGTGTTCATTTTGAATGTTTAATTTTAATTAAAGTCCGTCTGCGAAGAGAAAAGGAGCGAGAAGGCCGCGCGGGTCAGATGAAACCCAGGCTGAAAATCTGGTTAAGGCTAAATTAAATTTAAACACATTAAAATCACAATCACACAATTAAACAATTTGATCTATATATATATGTAGATAAAATACGGGATGTGTTTATTCCGCAGGTGATTTTTAACGACAGGAACGTTTTCAAAGCGAAGTCAGAAACATTTGGCGAGCAAAGTGAAGGATGGACAGACAGGGACACAGACAGGGGACACGGGCAGAGACCGGTATCTGTCCGTGTCCCGGTGTCCATCTGAGGTCAGCATCAGACATGAAATCTGTTCATGCTGGTGTTGAGCGCGCGCTGCTCTCAAAAGCATGAAAATGTGACGAGAAAGTGACGCTTAGAATAATCCATAATTATGACGTAATGAAGTGATTGATTTGTTTCTGGTGTCTGGGCAGCTAAGGGGTTGAAATAAAACTTGCGAGTATCAGATTAAAATAAAGTTGCCTTAAAATAAATTTATGTTGACACACTTCAGACAGATGTGCAGTACCGACGTGCAGAACCGACGTGAGGTAAACGTATAAACGTGTATTTTTACCTCCTAACGCTGATGTGACGAGCTGTCGGGTCGCTGATGGAGTTCAGATCTTTTCATTTTCAGAAAACTCCCTGAAAAAAACACATCAAACATGAATTTAAATTTAAAATCAGTTTCGTTTTACTTTTGTTGTTCTGTTTTCTCTTCCAGGGTTAATAAATTAATTAAGGAGTTAATTTCTTCATAACACCGTAAATCGATTTCATGTACGCCTGAAGGGCCTTTCAAATTAAAAGGTTTGGTTTTCTTTTCACATTAATTAACACGTTAAAGTTTGAGATCAGAGTAAATTAAAGATCAACTCTCAGTGATTTGATTTGATCATAGTCTATCAATAAGCACAGACAGGTTAACGTGGCAGCGAGACGAGACTGCAACCAATCAGCTGTCTCACCACAGTATTGATCCTTAATCAGAAATAAGTATTGATCTTAAGGTTTCAGTTCATCGTTTGTAAAATCAGAAACAAAACACACAAAAATGAATTAATCAAAAATGAATTATCAGTCCAGACCACATCACAAACCACAAACTGGACAAAATACAAAACATTTAAAAATATTCCAAAACTTATTAAGACATTTAAAATCATGAAATCATTTGGACTTGAATCATTTTTGACAATTGACCAGACCGGTATAACTAGTTCTGATCCTCTAACTGGTCTAATCAAGATGTAGCTGACCTGGTTTGATTGCATATAACTGGCTTCATTCTCTTTCAGCTTCATTCTCTTTCAGTTGGGTCTCATGACGTTCCAGATCTAACTAGTACTTGTCTCAGTGCAGATTTACTCTTGAATGGCCAATTGTGGGACAGGTTCTGATCTGACTGGTTCTAGTTTTGGTTTAGCTGTTTCTAGTCTAAATGGTTCTGGTTCTGGTCTAACAGTATCTGGTCTCTCAGCAGATGTATTCTCCAATGGCTGGCAGTGGGATGGGTTCTGGTCTCAGCTCCATGTCAGGATACATGTCCAGCAGTGGGACCACGTCAGGCTCCTTCAACATGTCCTACAGTGGTACTGGTCTGAGCCCCGCCCCGGTGGGTGGGATGGGTAGCTCAGCTCCCACGGCAATGTCAGGTCTTGGTGGGGGTGTGGCCTCAATGGGTGGTGCTCTGAGCCCATCTACTATGAGCTCAGTGTCAGCCCAGCAGGCCTCGATGGGTCTGAACCCATATGGGGGGATGAGTCCTACCATGAGTCCCAGCATGGCATACGGTGGTGGTGGACTGAACCGCAGTCGCGACAACAAGGCATTCCGACGGAGCTACCCACATGCCAAACCCCCCTACTCCTACATCTCACTTATCACCATGGCAATTCAGCAGGCACCCAGCAAGATGCTGACATTGAGTGAGATCTACCAGTGGATCATGGACCTGTTCCCATACTACAGGCAGAACCAACAGCGCTGGCAGAACTCCATCCGGCACTCACTATCCTTCAACGACTGCTTCGTCAAGGTGTCACGCTCTCCAGATAAACCAGGGAAGGGATCATACTGGACCCTGCACCCAGACTCTGGGAACATGTTCGAAAATGGCTGCTACCTGCGCCGCCAGAAAAGATTCAAGTGTGAGAAGAAGATGTCCCCAAAATCCGATGGCAGGAAGGAACAGGGGGGAGGAGGGGGAGGAGCGTCTCCTTCTGGGGACTCCATTAAACCTCCAGGACACCTTGACTCCTCTTCCCTGCCCTCCTCCAGTCAGGCAACCTCACCGCCTGGTCTGGACCTGCGGGGAGGTGGGGGCGGGGCACCAGACCTGAAGGTGTCCAGTTCTCAGCTCCTGTCCTCCCTGTCATTACCCCCTCATTCCATGGCACATGAATCCCAGCTGCACCTTAAAGGAGATCCCCACTACTCCTTTAACCACCCGTTTTCCATCAATAATTTAATGTCGTCTTCTGAGCAGCAGCACAAACTGGACCTGAAGGCCTATGAGGCACTGCAGTACTCCTCCTACAGTGCTGGAGGGGCTTCAGGCCTCGGAGGGAGGACCATGGAGTCATTGGAGGCCTCCTACTACCAGGGGGTGTACCCCAGACCACTCCTCAACACTTCATAGTAGCACTTCCTATTTGGACTCTTGCTCTCTGCATGCAGCCACCCTGGACTTCCGGTCTGATTGTGATGATGCCGACGGGGATCAACTACTGGTTTATGCAGCAGCTGAAATGAACTCCAGCACTGTAATGAAACCAGGACACAAAGAGACACTCGGCTGTCTAAACTGATCCCAGGTCTGTGTTCTCCTTTCACACACAGAGACACAAACCACTGAAGTTTTAAGTCTTTTTGAGCTTAAAAGATTTATAAAAATATCCACAAAGATTTTGGGTTGTATGTTACAGAAAACACTTTAGGATCAAGGCCAGGGCCGTCAGTCAGACCAGAGTCCAGCAGCCATGTCCGCACTGAATGATTCTGCGCTGCAGGATTTAGATTCCTTTGCGTTGCTGGTTCACATTATGCATCAGTTAATAACCAACAAAGTGATGGAAGAGAAATTGAATATTTCAGATTGTGTTGATTTGTCTGCTGTGTAAATTATCCTCAAATGTAAACATCTGGAGGACAAACCGAATCATCCAATCAGGACATCCCCCTGAGACAACCAGCTGCTTTTAGATCCTCCATTAGACCGCCTTTCGGGGAGCTGCTGGTTCAGAGATGAGACTGAAACGTTGCAGGTTCTCTGCCATAGTTTTTTGATTTCAGCCATCTGAAATTCGTGTTTTGTTTTTGTCATTTAGTTTGACGTATTAAGGCCTCTCAAAGTCATTCACAGACCTGCAGAGATCAGGTGAGCCCGACCGTGAGGACAGAGCGGCGACGGGGCGCAAAATGTTTTAATGACGTCTGACTTTGCTGTTTCGTTTATTTTGTCTCCTGTCACCCACAAACAAACTCCAACTCCCATCATGCACTGCACACTTCAGGTACATTAAACTGTTTCGTGTTTGTTCAGGTCAGGGTGAGGATCTGTGAGCAAGCTCACTTTAAGGACTCTGAGTTCACGAAGAAACACAATTTAATTGAACTTTTGTTGACTCAGTCATCCTCACATTTTATGCTTTAGAATTTAGAGGCACGAAGAAGAAAAACTGTGACATATGACATATGACAAAAGCCAATGCGTTGATCATCAGAGTCCCGGGCTCCTCAGAGGGCGCAGAGCCACAGGTTGGGAACCGCTGACTGTTTTCTGTTTGAAGACTTAAAGGTCGAAGGTCACCTGATGACGCTGATGTGGTCATCGTGGCGACAGATTGGTGATTATAATTCCTGTATTCTAATCAGAAATATGAGCAGGGTTCATTTCTCCCACGACCTCGTCTGGCTCCCTACTGACCTCCTGAGGGGTCGCGACCCTCATGCTGGGAAACGCCCACACACATCAAAAGGCTTTTCATTTAAAGGGTCACTTCACACAAATCATTCACACACAGACTCCATGCAGATCAGTTATCCACCGTTTGGTCCTTTTCTGCTCAACGTTGCCAATCTATTGATCTGATCTCTTTACTGATTATTGATTCTCAGGAAACATTTTTAATATCAGTGCTAAAAGGTTTACATTTCTTTGAGAGAAATTAAATCAAATTTGCATTAAAGTCCAGAAAAATCAACAGCTGAAAGACAGAAATAAACTAGATCAATCAAGATGACGTTTCCTCCTCATGTTTCGTGAGGCGGAAACGTCAGAACAAACTTCATCACGAGTCAATTCACAGACGGAAGTTAAGAAAGAAAGAAAGTGACATATTTTGTCATTGGAGGGAACTCGCTCCAACGAAATTTGTTCTCTGCATTTAACCCACCCAAGTGACGTGCACACACACACAGCAAACCCGGGGCAGTGGGCGACCGCGTGCAGCGCCCGGGGAGCAGTGGGGGTTAGGTACCTTGCTCAAGGGTACCTCAGCCATGGACACCGGTACGGGGAATTGAACCAGCGATCCACCGGTTACGGGTCCGACACCCTAACCGCTGATCCACGACTGCCCCACTGCACGACTGCTGATCGATCAGAAAACAGTCCTTTAAATTCAGAGATCTCTGAGGCGTGGAGAGGTTCTGCTCGTCCTGTGAATCCTGTGTGGTCCATCACTTCACTGACTGTTCAGTCGCATCGCATTCTTTCTGGTCCACATCGGAGCCACAGCTCAGTCCGACACCAGTTCAAGCACCAAATCATAAAACCTGTCGGACCTCCTCTGCGGCGGTGACAGACGGAGTACTGAGGAAGTGAAAGTACTCCTGCCAGGTATCATTGCAAATAATCATTATCTTGGTTATCGATTACCTGACATCTTATTGACTAATTGCATTTTAGTCAGTTTCCCAGTTATGGGACTAATAAAGGATTATCTTATCTTAAGATGTCAGGAAGTGTGAAAACAGAGTCCACGGTGACGTCTTGTAGGCTTCCTGATTGCCTGCAGACGAACTCAGGGCTGAAAAGATCCACCATCCTTTTTCCCTTCACAGAAAACAAAAGAAGCTGAAGTGTTCAAAGACACAAAAATAACTGATCAGGTTTAACAGCACATCTGTAAGAATCAGTTCAATCAGATTCTGGTATGATTGATTAAAAATTCTGTTCAAATACAAACAAATAATAAAATGATTAATCAATACATCTATTGATTCTTAGTTTTTAATGTTAGGACAATATAAAGGATCTTTTTTTGGTGACTCTCGCTCTGTGTGTAAAAGGAGAAACCACTTCCTGTCTGTTGATATGTTTGATGATAAAAATCCACTCTGTGTATTTACTGTCCATCACTGATTATTGATTATTATTACAGTGTGCATGAATGAAGTGGAAGGTCTTCTTCTTCTTCTCTTTTCTGGGAAAAAAAGTTTTATTGAACACTGACCTCCTCCTCTTCATCATCCACTGCCAGGTCAGCAGGAAGGAAGGATGGAAGGAAGGATGGGAGGAGGGATGGGGGAGGAATGGGGGAGGATGAGGGGAGGGTGGAGAAGCGGTGGAGGAGGAGCTGCTCCCCTTGGCCGTGGCGTCTTTGTTTCTTGTGGTTTTCGACTGCATGTTCTTCTTCGTGTTTATAACTTATTCTGTCATTTTCAAATAAAAGAAACTTTTATTGATCTGCTGTTAATTTTTGATTGTTGATCTTGGTTGGGTTTGAATCACAATAGAGAACTGATCGATAAGAACAATCCTGCTGACCTGTGGAAACCCTGTATCTCCACACCATCAACAGGAAATCATTTTTTTTAATCTAAGGAAAACACATATCTCATCAGTTTATTAGCACCTGGAGATAAAAGGTTTTCACTGGACTAGATCTGTCCCTTTCAACAGAGCAAATGACTGATTTGCATTAGACTTGCTGGTAAGTGATTAATAAAAGCCTTCTCAGGTGATTGTTATTGTTAATCAATCAGCAATAAGTTGATGATTTTTGATTATTTGTTTCCAGTGTCCTGAAACAGAAAGTGAAAAACGAACATGAGCTTCAGAGCTGTGAAACGAACAGAAGCGTCCACTTCGGTCTAAATGACTGAGATCAGATCAGATCTGAGATCAGCTGCTGACTGAAATCTTTCAGGCCGCAGTTCGTCTTCACAAGGCAGAGATGCGAGTTCTCCACCGACCATTTATTGATACGCTGTGATCAATCACAATCTGAGTGTTCATGTCATAAAATCATTCAAAGAAAAAACAAAACAATGAAACTTTTTGGTGGCCTCTTTGTTTTGTTTGTTATTTTGTTCATTCTTTGCTGTTTTGTTGGTTGTTCTTCAGTAGTTGTTTTATTGTCTTTCTGTTGCTTTGTTCTCTAGTCTTTATTTTCTTTTTGCTCACTGATTTTTTATTCTTAATATTTTTTGGTTATATTTAGTTGTTTTTTGTTCCTGTCTTGTTTTTGTACTTGTTTGTTTGGTGTTTCTTGTTGTTTTGTTGTTGTTTTTTTTTCCTTTTGTTTTCTTGTTGTCGCGCTGTTTGTGTCCCCGGAGCTCGGACTCGGACTCGGACTCGGACTCGGTCTCCTCCAACAGGCTGCTGAACAAGCCGAACACGGTGAACCTCCTGCGGCCTCAAAGCGCCTCAAAGCGCCGCCGCTGTAGCCGGATTTGGTGTCTCTTTGTGGGCTGTGAACCTGAACACATCGCGACAGATTTCACTTTGATCCGAAGCTTTTTCACCCGTTTTGGCCACAGAGCCGCGAAACGTCGCTAATGAGTGTGTAATTACCCGCTAATTACCCGGCAACATGATCCCCGAAACGGCCACGGGACGACAGGAGGAGTCGGAAGAGAGAGAAGAGAGGAGGAGGAGGAGGAGGAGGAGGAGGAGGAGGAGAAGAAGAAGAGAGGAGGAAAGAGGAGAAGAGAGGAGGAGGAGGAGGAGGAGGAGGAGAAGAAGAAGAGAGGAGGAAAGAGGAGAAGAGAGGAGGAGGAGGAGGAGGAGCGCGTTTCCACGGTGCTTTTATAAAATATCTCCAACATGAAAGACAGCAGATACAAAACAGACCGCGAAGCTTCTCCTCAAAATAAAAATCAAAAGATTCAACTCGATTATTTAATTTATTTTTCACGATTATTATTTATTTATTATTTACAAATAAACGATTATTTCAGTTGACACATTTATAAAGTAAAACCACAGAAGTCATTTTTTGTGAGTTAAAAAAAAACTTTTCTGTTTTATTTTGACCAAACAAAATTTTACTGAATTAGTTAAATGAATTAAAGAATGACAAAAATTATATTTGAGGATGTGTTCAGTTTCTTCTGTTTTCTGTGTTTTTGTTCCAACAAATTAAAAAATAAATGAAGTCACATCATTTTATTTGACTTGATGTAAAACTTCATTTGATTATTTTTCCTGCTGAATTTAATTTGTTTTACTTTGTCAACAGATAAATTTATAGATAATTAATCAAGCAAAGGTTAAACAAATTACCAAATAATTACGAAGCAATTGGATTAATCCTGTGATTTTATGTGAGGCTTGTTAGTAAATGAAACATTTTTATTTTTGTCTGGTGATTAAATTACAAACTGATCAGCTTAAGCACAACAAAGTGTTTTTATTTGAGTGTGATGCGTTCACTGACATTTAACACGTGTGAAATATGTGTGTGACATTTGGTTTGTCTGTAGATCAGCTGCTGTTTTTACTGACGGTGACCTTCATCATTTAACACACAGCAGACTTCAGTCCGGAGATTTAAAAAAGTTTCACATATTAAATGTTAAACACACACACACACACACACACACACACACCCCTTCTCACTTGCAGATAAAATCTTGTATCTCTGACTCAGCCACAGGAGGATTTGATCCGCGACGGCCTGTGAACCGAATCTCAGTCAGCAAATCATCACTTGTGCAAAATGAGAAAAAACGTTGCGTATAGACAATAATGAATAATGAAGAAAACAGCAGTAAAATTGGGTCCAAACATTTTAATCTAATTTCTGTGAATAAAATGATAAAATTTGTTGAGGACCTGCAGAACAAAATCAAAATGTTGTGAATGAAGAAAACACGAAGACAACAATCTGTGTGATAAAAACATAAAAACAGGATGATAAAACATGTGAGCTGAGGAACAACTGATGACAACAGAAAGACGATCGTCTAAAGAACAAAATAAAAGCATAAACACACACTCGGTGTCCCACAGGAGACAAACAGAAGGACAGCAGGACTCTGCGACTCACATAAAACTGATCGAACCTGAACTAATAAATGGACGACTGGTTCAGCTCTAACGAAGACACGACATTTTAATGTCCAAATCTGCTGGTGAATTGATTTTTGATTGATTGATTTATTGGTCCCAGTAAAGGGAGGGGAGGTCTGTGTCTCTGGTGTGTCCAAACTGACGTGCTTTTGTTGTGTAAAGACGGACGCGAAAATATTTCTGTCGTTCAGTTTGAAGTGAAGTTTGAATTGTTTTCCCTTCAGCTCAGATTGTTCCTGAAGATGACGTGTTGATTACAGTGTTGTCATTCTTAATGAATGAATGAAAATTAATCTGCGGTTATTGTGATAATTGTTTTAATCTTTTGAGTACTGAACATTTCTCAGATATTTTGTTTTCAGTCTCTTTGTGCTATGGACTTCTGATCAAACAAAAGAAGGCATCTGAAGACATTTTTCATCAAAACTCAGAGAAGAAAACAAAATTCTTCAAACAGGAAACAAAGCAGCAGTGAGATGAAATGATATTAAACAAATAATTCTTATGTCCTTCTTTAGTACTTTCAGTGAAGCTCTCTAACAAGAGTATTTCTACAGTGTGGTATTGATACTTTTACATCAGTATCTGAGTACTTCCTCCACCACCGCCAAATTAAGAGAAGCAAAAATAAACAGCAATAATCTGCAGGTTTGTGCTTGAAATAATTGTTGGTCGCAGCCCAAACAAAAAAAAAATTTATTGTACATTTTTTTTATTACTGAATTTGTGAATGAAAAATTAAGAAATGTTCACTGAGAATAAGAGAAAGTATTCTAACTGGTCCCTCTGCCACCCAGTCTGCTATAATACGAGCCATATGTTCTCGGCGGGGCAGAGCGGGGCTGTCCGGGGCCCTCCAGCGGCGCCGGCAGCCCCGGGGCCCCCGGCATCATTTGAGTAAAGCTCTCAGTCCCTTTTCTCTCCGCTCGAGCCTTATGGAGGAAAATGTCATCCACAATACGGCGGCCCTCGGCCCCTTTCTTCCCCTCGCCTTTCATTCCAACCACTAGAAAGGCAGGAACAGGGGCCCCGGGGCCACTAATGCCTTTTGATGGGGATTGGAATTAATTATCTCCAATAACACAATTGTGCCCGACCAACGAAAGGAGCAAAGAAATCCCCTCCAGCATCAGAAGAAGAAGAAGAAAAGAGGAGAGCAAGGAGGATGATCAAAGAGGAGAGAGAGGGTGAGAGACACTGAAACAGAGAGAGAGAGAGAGAGCAGCTGCTTTCCCATTAACAACGACACGCAGGAAGTTCATTACGGCTCTGCGAGGTGGTCACACGGCAGTCGGGGGGGGGGGGGGCAGCTTGTGTTCAGCTGACGGACTGAGGCCCACAGCTGATGTCCTGATCATCAGTACATCATTGTCCTGATTGGTTGTCTTCCTCTCTGACGTCTCTATGCTGACCTGCGATCAGTCTGAAGTCAATCTTCATCAATCACAACGTCCCAGTCAGGTCGAATCGGTTTCTGTGTACATGTCAGCGTGTCTTCATGACGCTCATGTAGTCCATGTGTCAGGCACTGGAGAACAGAGACAGCACTGGTCCCCCAGAGGACACCCAGTCCAGCAGCTGTCCAGACTGCTGGGATGAGTAAACCCTCCTGTACACTGTTTGTACTACACAAAGTACTTCATGAAGAGTGAGGATTTTATTGAAGTTATTTACACAATGTATTTGAAGTATTTCTGAGTACTTTCATGTGGTATTTTAGTAGTACTACAATATTCATTTTCATACTGAAGAGACAACTTGAATGGGTTGCAAAGTTATCAGTGACTACACAATGATCCAGTATCAATGATCCAGTTTCTCTCTCTCTCACACACACACAGTTGTATTTCCATCACTTTTGGGGACATTACACTGACTTCCATTCATTTCCTGGAAGCTTAACCACCACCTGACCATAACAATAAACCATAACAAAAAAATTACCTGCCTGATCCTGACCTAACATTAACCTAATCCTAACCTCAGTCTAACCTTAAAGCAACTCGAGGAACTCGGATCCTCACTGTATGACTGTGTGAACGGTCCCCACAACTACAGGAAACACTCTCACACACACACAGACACACACACACTCACACACACACACACACACGCTCACGCACACTCACACACACACACACACACACACTCACACACACACACTCCCAGGTGGCGTCAGAAGTTGGAGCTCCAACAAACTGAGTCTTTCTTCAGAACAAGCAGATTAACGGCTGCAGGATTAAAACCAGGACACCCAAGTCGACCACAAGTGGTCCACGGTAACCATGGCAACCAATCAGGCGAGGGAGGGGGTCAGAACACACACACACACGCACACGTAATATAGATATAATTTACATAGGACTTTTCAGTTACTTTCATTTTATTCATATTTTTGATTTTATTTTATGGTTCACATTTCAATACAAAACTGTTTTTAAACCAAAAAAGTTGTTTTATTTACTCAGAGTTAATAAAACTTAACACATTTAGTTTTGTTGGTCTGTAAGAACTGTGTGTGTAATTACAATTCAATTCAGTTCATTACAATCAATAATCAATAAACACTCATTCATTTGTTGAAGTATTATACATACATAATACTCCATCTGTCTCTCTCTTCATCTGTCTGTACTGTCAGTAGGTCCATCTGAATTTCCCTCGGGATCAATAAAGTATCTATCTATCCATCCATCCATCTATCCATCCATTCATCTATCCATCCATCTGTCTATCTATCTGTCAGTAGTTTCATCTTTTCACCTGCTGCTTTAACTCATCAACAATACAAAGTGAGTAAACAAACCTTAAACACTTCATGAAATAACATTTGAAAATGACGTGCTGGACAATTTGAATGATCTGATGACTTTATTGATTCACAGTCCACTTCAGTTACTTCAATGCAAAAGTTTAACTCTTAATTTTGCTTCAGCGATGCTTTTAACAACATCACTGAAACCTGAGTGAGTGTGTGTGTGTGGACTGCAGCAGAGGTCAACCAATCAGGAGGCTCCTCCTCATGTTTGAACAGTGTTAGTATGCAGTGTGTGTGTGTGTGTGTTTGAATATAAAGCCACTTTTTCCTGCAGAAAACAGCCGCTTCAGCACTTTGTTTAAACACTAACAGTCAGCAGTACATTTACTCAAGTCCAGTTTGGGGGTACAAGTATTTCACTTGAGTATTTTTATTTTATTCAATTCAATTCAGTTTTATTTATATAGCACCTTTTACAATCAAAATTGTTCCCAGATGCTTTACAGAAACCCAGAGCCTGAACTCCCGAGCAAGCAGACAGTGGCAAGGAAGAACTCCCTCTGTACCTCTACCGTGTATTTATACCACAGGATACTGCATGTACTTTGCAGATTCAGATGTGAAACAACAAAGATATTTTATCCATCAGTGTCGATTCACCGACAGGCCAGATGTAGTACTACTTCCTCAGTTGCTTAAATACTGATACTACTACATTCAGTTTACATGTAGATATCATATTTTCATTGAGTTCAATTGATTGATTGATTTCTCAACTTTAATGACTGAAAGGTGTCTGCTCACATGTTGGATATGAGATGAACAGTATGACATCAGCTAGTGATGAATCTGTGTTACAGCAGCTCCTCTGCTGTGGTGTTTCTGATGTGTTCGTGGTCGATTTGGGGTTTGTGTGCCTCATCTGGAATGGAACTCTGAGAACCGTATATCGTATATTATCGAAAGACATACTTGTAGTTACCACCGATGACCACAGGTGCCGCCAAATCACACAGAATTGAAATGTCAAGACTTTCAGGTCTAAATGTGGAAGCATAAATGTTGTAGAGTAACTTCATAATTTATTGTTTGGTCTAAAACGAGTCAAATTTTAAAAACGCTTTCATAGGCTCAAGAAACACTACAGTTTGTAACTGTAGAATATAAACTTTACTGACTTAAATTATTTAAAATGAAAAAAAAAAATTCCACAAATGATGTCAGTGTCACGAGTACTTTTACTTTGGACACACAGTACTCTTTGTGGTTAATATTTCGGTACTTTTACTTTAATATCCCTCCATAATATTAATGAAGCTTATCATAAAGCTGAAGCTCCTGTGACAACTGAACAAAGAGTCAGTGAGGTGACATCAGTTCAGTGTTTGCTTTTTGTTTCAGCATTCAGTCCTGCTCCAGTTCTGAGCTTACTCTTATTTTGGTTTAAGTTATTTTTTTGTTCAGCTGTTGTAAAATCAAGCGGCTGCTGAGGCTTCATCAGTTTCCTTTAAAGCAACAATTTGACAGAGTTGTTGAAATTAAATTTTAATTTGAAGTCAGAGTGGCTCCCTACCATTTGTCACAGCGATCCTCTGAAATTAATCTGAGCAAAGTTTCTGTTTAAAACAGGAGAGTTTAAAAGACAAACCTAAAATCAACAGAAGAACTAAAAGGTAGACTGATCTTCAATTAGAGACAAAGGGAGGAGGGGAAGAATCCTTTGCTGCAGAGACTCAGAAAACTGGACCAAAAAGAAGTTTCAACGCTCCTGTAACACAAAATAAACGCTGTCCATTAAAACATTCATTATAGTGGAAGATGTAAAATCTAATTTTCAACAGCTCATTAAAAAAATAATATCATGAAACCACAACAAGATCAGCTTTTTATTTATGTTCACATCTGAATTTTGACAGCAAAACACATATTTAACATAAAATCAAACATTTTAGATTTTAGAGATTTTCACAACAGCTGTCCCAGATATTAGATATCAACAATCAACATTTCTTATTAACATTATATTTAATGTCAAGATCATAGGAAGGACAAAGAATACACTCAGATATAATCACATTTATTAGAAAATATGATAAAACCACACCTGACATCAAAATCAATCGAGAGGAGCAGAACAGCTGATCAGGTCAAATATCTTCTTGGAAACATTTCATGATTACACAAACATTTACAAACTAAACTCAAAGTTTTAAGACTGTAAAGATTTTTTGTTTTGTTTTGGTTTCATAAAAGTAAGATATCCTCCAGTTGATTCATCACTGAAGTAACAGACAACAATGTAAAGTGACAACAATGAACAGCTGCTCATGTTTTTGTTCAAGAAA
The DNA here is from genome assembly GCF_020382885.2 of Scatophagus argus. Taxonomy (NCBI): domain Eukaryota; kingdom Metazoa; phylum Chordata; class Actinopteri; family Scatophagidae; genus Scatophagus; species Scatophagus argus. The sequence goes on along the minus strand of NC_058507.1, from coordinate 147,431 downwards.
AAAAGAGGAATAGAAAAATTAGAAAATGAGCAATTAAACAGAAAATGCTTAATAAAATGGCGATCAGATGACTGCTCGCAGGCTTCCTGTCCCGACTTTCTTCCTCAGGACCTCAACCAGACGCTCCAACCTGACGAAGACCAGCAGAAATGACTTACAGACGCTGATGGAAACTGAATGCAAACTCAAAAAAAGCTTCAAAATCTTGAATAAAAAAACATTTACAGACAAATTCCTGTCAGCAGAATATTATTGATGGGAGTTGAACTACAAGCCCTGCAGGACCTGCATTGGACAACCCCAAACCCTAACCTAAACCTTTAAGTGTCGAAGGCTACTTTCAGTTTCTGACCACATTTCAACCTCAAAGTGCATTTGAAAATTTACACGTTTACTACTAAACATTTACTAATTTCTCCCTGCAGTGACCATGTTTCTACTTGTTGTGATGACATTTTTGTTGATGACCACAGTCCGGTAATGTTGTGACATCCACCTGCTGTGATCGTGGTGTTCACCTGCAGGGGCTGACTGTGTTTTTAACCACTTGTTTTCTATCAGGACCACAGTTTGACCTTAGTGAAGACTGTTCTGTATACACTGTTGATTGTTTGTTGTTGAATTATTCCGACTAGCACAGAGAATACTAACAGTTTGAGTGCAGAGAGAGAAAAATGAAAAGCAGGAAATTGAGATGAGTTTGAAAATTGACCCTGGATGACTTTCTAACACTCATCGAGGTGCTCTCCCTCTCCCTCTCTCTCCAAACCAAATTAAACTTCTCGTCTCTAATAACCAGCAGATTTCGATCTCCCTCCCTCCCCTCCAGAGAGCAAATATTCCTCTCTCCACTATTCAGAAACTTGGGAGGCTCTTCACCACCGGCCTCCCCCCTGCTGGCAGCCAAATTAGAGCCACGGGTTTGAGCCCAGGAGGACGGCGCGGGACGCAGACGGACGACTTAAGCTGTTTTCATCATGAATCTCATCCCTTCATCTTCACACTGATGAGACGAGAAGCAGCAGCAGAAGAAGTCACGTTATTCAGCATCCGACCGTCATCCTGTATGAGCTGAAATCTGAAGGATTAATTCTTCCTGATCAACTCTGCAGCAGAGACACTCTCAACGATGTCCGCTGAATATGAATCATCAAACCAAATCTCTTTAGTCCTACACGCTTAACCAGTCTTTGAACACATCCCAGTCTCTGATGACTGCTGCAACATGTTTCAGCTCCTCATATTCTCTTTGCTTTTTAACCTTTTAGCTTGTGACCCTTTAAACAGGTCCTGTTTCACTTAAGACTTTTTAGAGGCACAAGAAGTTGAAATAACTCAAACAAGGAAACAAATATTACTCAATGCTCTTCCCCATTTTGTAACCCCTCAGATTTGTCTCTTAACCACCTTGGGTGGTTGGAAACCACCGACTTCTGTCAACATGGCAGCGCGGTTTGAGAAGCAACGATTAGATAAAATCAACAAAGTCAATAAATAAGCCAAACTGCACGATGAACACATGAAACACGTGAGGTTATGATTAGGTTAACTCTAGGACAAAAATCCTGTTCAGAGGCGTCGCTATGGCTTCAGGGTCAACTCTTCAGAGTTCTTCTTGTTTCTTCACCAGACATCAAACCAACCACACCTGAGTCAACACTAACTGCTGTTATAGCTTTTATCAAAAGCTGGATTTCACCACAAGTCAAAGATTTGTGTCTGGTTGATGCATTCCTTCAGGAGCAATAGCTGCAGAAACTGGTTTAAAGTCTCCCTGAAGACAAAAGACTGTGACTGTGATTCAGGTCAGTCTGAGGACATTTGATTACACAAAATGTGATAATTAAATAAATTCTTCTAGTCATGATTAAACAACCTTTTTGAGGCAGATTAGGCTCAGTACACTGATGTCACACATCGTGAAACAAAAGAGTTCATACTGGACAGAAAACTAACTGGCAACAAGACAAGAACAACAATGACCAGAGTCAGAACCTCATGATTGTCTGCCACCGCCAACCATTCAAGCTGGGCAATCCAGTGGTGTTTTTGCAGCTGAGAAAGCTGCCACCAAAATGCCACTTGCCTCCAACTCAGCCACTCACAGAATTCAGTTGTAATAGCACACTGCAACCTGTAGAGGGCAGTCGTTATGCATATTTATAACACAAAAAGGAAAATTAAAATACTGTCCACTAAAATGTCAAGATTTGAAGCAGAATCAATCAGTAACCCTACTAAATACCCATTTCAATTAATTAAATTAATAATCAGAATAAAATGGTTTAGGCATTTAGTTCCTCTTTAAGCTCTGAACTTGACTGACAAGATGTTGACACACTGACTGTACCTGGTCCAAAACAAACCTTCATCCAATCAAACACGGCCTCAGCTTGATGTCATCAACCATCTCACTGTGTGTGTGAACTAACATGGATGTATGCAAACACAAACACTACCGCGTGTCATGCTGTTACTGAGACGTTTGTGTTGTCATGACAACCGCAGGAGGAATAAAACCCGCCAACAGGTGTGTCAGGTGAAGGTAGAATCTGACCTGCGGACTCTCTCACTGGCCTCTCGCTCTGCCTCCTGACTGCGCTGAAGCTCCGCCTCCACCTTCTGTTTCTCCTTGGAAAGCTGCTGCAGCTGGACCAGCAGGGGCGGGGCCTGACCTGCCAGAGAGACCCCTTCACCGGGTGACACGGGAGGAAGGGCAAGGAGGTCCTGAGAGCTGTGAGAAGAAGAGGATGAAGAACGCGGTCGGTTCAGACTCACTGAATCCTGAAACATCACCTTCACCAGATGTCTCGTTAGCCTTCAGTGTCTCTCAGGTAACACAAACTCTCATTACATCATCAGCTGAAGGCTTTTCATGTACACTCAGGAATTTTCTTATCCAGCAAAGTGAGAACTGTAACAGAGAGGTTTGTTTTAAAAACAGGAGTCAAAGACGAGATGGACGATGTTTCACTGTGATCACGTGCCGTCTTCAGATATTAATGAAAGAAGAGCCAATTCTCTTCGTGTTTTGTTTTTTTAGTGTGAAACATCTGAAGAGAGCTGTTCTGTCCTACAGAAAACACGGCATCACCAGTCCAGCCTTAACTTCTCTACCAGATCTTCTGTAACACAGCACCACCTCCAGCTCAGTCCTCCGGCTACAGGTGAAGTCCCGCCCACCTCGCTGTCTGCTGTTGGCTGCCAACACAAAAGTCTTTAAGGCACAACAGATCAACTTTATTCATGATGACTGGATAACTATTGGTGCATTTAATGTCAGCTCACCACACTGCACCATCAACAGCTACAGGAAGTGGAGGCTGGGAGCTGTGCCACGTTTTCTGTTGATTTCCTGTTTATTTGGTAGATTAGCCTGTTGAGTTAGACGTTAGCATGTTGCTGACGTGGCTCCTCCCCCTCTGGATGGGGTTGGACTAATGTGAAGTCTCATGTGAAGCCAGCTACATAAAGACAGCAACAGGTTGGGAGGGAACTCACTCCAACGAAATTCGTGCTCTGCATTTAACCCACCCAAGTGACGTGCACACACACAGCAAATCAGTCGGTTGTGATATTGATAGCCTCTGACCAGGCTTCAGGTTAATTAAAGGTAAACAGAGTCGACTCACAACAGAGGACAAAACAAAGGACAAAGTCCACTGTTCACTCAGTTCAGACTGGATGTCTTCATACTAGAACATCTCGCTGATTTGTCTTCATCTGTTTGTTCTCCAAGCTTCATGTTATGTTTCACTGCCCAGTTTCATGTTTTATGTTTTAACTAAAGACACATTTTTCCTGCCTTCAGACTGGACGATAGGTTTCCATGGATATCATCAGGATCTGAACTGTGACCACTAAGCTCCTGAACCAACAAGCAGCAGGTCAGAGGTCAAAGGTCAGAAGAAGGTCAGTATGGTTCCTGACCTGAATCAAATGAAGCTTTGGCCAAACAGCTGTTTGATTAGAGGAGCTGTGTGGCCCACAGCTGTGCACCTGCTGGGATCCAGAGGAGACCAACATCCAGACAGAGACCCAACTCAGGTCAGCTGGGTCGAGAACCATCATCATCACCATCGTCACCTGGTGCTTCTGCGGCGTCAAAAGGAAAGGCTGAGCTGCCGTCAGGCGACAAAACAAAACAAAACACACGACTGACACCAGAGCTGAGCTGGACGCAAAGACGAGTGCACTACACTGCAGAAGCTCTCTTAATTCTTAATAAACAAAACAAACTCAACAAAATATCACAAAAGTAATAACTTCTGAATTCACAGAACTGCCCTGCAGTGGTGGGGCTCATCACCAATGGGATCAAGTCAGTATATAAGCAGGAGGTGTTTGAACCGTGACTGTGGTGTAGGAAGAACAACCTCCTCCTCAACATTGACAAAATCAAAGAGATGATTGTGGACGTCCATAAGATTGGCACTGCCGCCCTTCCTCTCTGCATCGACGGAGCAGCTGGGGAGATGGTTGTCTATTTCAGATACCTCGGGGTACACCTGACCAAAATCCTCATCTGGCATGACAACACCCTGAGCATCATCAGGAAGTCTCACCAACACCAGCACACTCACTCCTGCTTCACTGTGTGCTATCCAAACCAGCAGATGCAGGACAGGGAAGCCTGCTTCACGAGAGACCCCACCTGCCCTGCCCATGGACTGTTTCCACCCCTCCCCTCAGGCAGAAGGCTGCGCAGCATGCGGGCAAGGACCACTAGGCGGTTGACCAGCTTCTTCCCAGATGCTGTCGGACTACTGGACTGTTCCACACTGCTGTGCCTCTGAACACTGAGGTGCATTCACTTTAACACTGCTGCAACTTTTTTTTAAAATTATCTTATCAGTGCTGCTCACGCCCAACACCACTACTACTACTGAAGCTGCTCATTTATTTCTTATTTATCATTGCCACTCATTAACAAGTTTTTGTTTGTATTTTAATTCACCGAGATCTGAGAACTGGATTTCGTTCTTTTCATGTTCCCATGGTGAGAATGACAAGAAGATATCGTTGATCCCTGATCCTTGTTAACTTGCTGTAAGACACACCACTTGGACAGGACAGAAACAAAATAAAACTCCACAAAACTGGCCTGGTTGGTTCTTCCACCAACCACGAACTAAAAAGCTTTAATTCACAGAGTCACACGTGAACGACTGCACGCTTCTTTTCTTTTCTCCATTAGCTCACACATTAGAGTCTTTATCCCCATCCTCCCCGTTTATGCTGCTCAGTGGTTTGAAACCATGCCAGTGACGACTACTGACACGAGTTCCTGTTTGTCTGTCCACGAGCTACTCCTCCTCTCATTTAAATCTCCTCCTTCTAATGTAAAGTGGATCTCTGACTTTCCATTCTGCTGCATTTTATAACGTCAAATCTGAACTTTAAACTGACAGATGCTAACACCAACATTTAAGATGACAAAATGAAAGATAAGTATTAAAAACAGAATATATAACAGAATAGAAAGTATATATTAAAACAATAGAAATTTAGCCATGTTAGCCACGTAGCAGTGAACGTACAGACGACCATCAGCGGATTACATTTCATTACATTTACATTTCACGTTATTGTAATCAGTTAGGACTTTGGATTCCTGCACTATCTTTGCCTCCTGTTCAACTCTCCGGCGCCCCTTGAGGACACTTTAGTCTTTGGTCAGAGTCCACGTCCACCGCAGACCTGATCCTGTGACTTTGTCTACTGAATTACTGAAGAGCTCACTGAAGTGTTCAACAATCACCTCATCCTTCTACTGATCATCTCCTGCTCCCCCCCCCCTCCCCCTCCTCCTCCTCCTCCTCCTCCTCCTCCTCCTCCTCCCTGCAGGCGTTCAGCATCAATCCTGATGATGTATGGACAGTCACAGTTTGGACAGTGTGGACAAACAGCACGACTTCTGTTACTGCTGCTGCAGAGCTGCACAGCATTTTTACATTAACAAACTGTTTTCACATGTGACACGCCTCATCAGTGTTCAGACTGAACATGTGTTTACTCTCTCTCTCTCCCTTTCATCTGACTGGTTGAATCTGAACACAAAAGAGAGGAGGCAGAGGAGGAGGAATCCTCTGAGCAAACACACACGATTTGTGTGAACATATTTAGGTTCTCATTATGTTGAAATGCTCAGAGGACACTCTGAAGACTCGGGTCACTCAGGTAACCACAGTGAACGGCGTTATCAGCTTCACACAGAGTCACAGTGATGTTCAGACCCAACTTCACTGTGCTGCTGGTTTACCCAGAGTGATGATCTTCAACGACCTCAACCACATGATACAGATACAGATACAAACGGGAACAGGTGATGGAAGGCTGATCAGACTGACATCAAACAGCATCACGTCGACATCGCTGACCACACATTGAGCCTGAGGCTTATTACCTTCCAACAGACTCACCTGTGACCTTGTAGCACCTGTAGCTCTGCCTCCAGTGGCTGACTGACCTCCAAAGCTCCACCTGTCTCTCTCTGAAGCTTCAACTGCTCCTCCTGATTGGATAAAACACACAGGCCGATCACAGAACAAAAGATCAATGTGAGAGATGAGGACAGCGAAGGACTGTCAACTCTCATTGGTTATGAGGGCTGTCAATCAGCCAATCATCCTGAAGATTTAGGACTATTAAAGTCAGAGCAGGACCATTGACTGTGTTTGAACCATTTGTGTTTTACTGCATGCTGCTTGAACAAAGGATTAATAAACTAATTGACTAATTAACGAACATGAGAGTCAACACACTTCATAATGAGCATTCAATTGATTCATCACACAGTCGGCTTCTGGACTGCAGCTCCAGGTGCACTGTGGGAGTTCAGCAGCTGCGCTTCAGTTCAGTACGAAGCAGTTAATTCGGCAGCAGGACAACATGTTTTTCTGTAGAGAAGTGAAAGAGATGGGGTGGGTGATGTGCTCAAATGAGTGTGCGGATGGAGCAGCAGGTGTAGGAGCTGCTCAAACTGAGCTACCAACACCAAGTGTTGAAAGACAACACAGATGTTAAACCTGCTGTTCAGTTCAGCCGCAACAAACGATTGCACAAAGTTACTCCTCCCTCCTGCCACCTCCTCTTCCTCCTCCTGCACCTCCTGTTTCCTCCTGGTCACAGAGCTGCAGCTGCTGAACTGAACCTGTGGGCTGATGGTGTCAGAACGCTTCGAGGTCGGCTCCAGCAGGGATTACAGACCTGATGCTGACCTCCTCCTCCTCTATGCTAATTAAAGCCCTCAAGGTCTGTGAGTTTAAAGTGCTACATCAAAAGAGAAACCAAACCCAGAAAGTCAATATGTGTCTTTTCCAGCCGGGCCAGAGGAGACGCTTCAAAAGAGCCGCCCGACTTATTAATCAGAATAATTTCCAAATGAGATGATCAGTAAGCAGGAGCGACGAGGAGGTGACCTTTAACATGAGGAGTTAAGGTCAATGAAAAAGGGGAGGAGGGGAAGGAGGTAATAAAACTAACCTGCCTGGACTTTGAACATGAGGAAATCTCAGAACACTGCTGTGAAAAAGACCTGAACCAAACCACAGCGGCACGATGTTGGCCCAGAGCGGGGTGATCAGGACACACGTGTAACACAACAACAAGTTTAACAGACTGTGTCCCAACACGGCGTCCCACTACCCTCTCTGAGACAGAACAAAGATTGCTCACTTTGTGATTTATACAGTCCAACGAGGAGGAATAATGGAGCAACGTTTCCACCTGGAACAGGTCGGATGGAAAGCGTACATTGGGGGGGGGGTTGGGTGAGAAGAAAATGAAGGGATCTTTAATTAGTGTAGAGGAGAAGTAGAATGATGGGGGAGGATGCGAAGTCCAAAGGGGTAAGGGGTGAGGAGGATGGGAGTCAATGAAAGGAATCTCCTCTGACCTTTAACATGACCAGTTAAAGGGGCAGTTCACCACAAATGAGCTGCCAAATTCACCCCCCCAGTCAGCTGACAGCTGATTGAAGATGGTGTGTTTGGTGTTTGATCAGCTTTGTCCTCCCAGGAAGCCGCACAAACTTTACATTTTGTGCTTACCTTACCTTCTTGGAGTTTTTACTGGAAGTCATGACATCACTTCCTGTCCAACTTCGTTTAACATTTAATTCTTTTGTTAGTCTGATAAAATGAAGTGACTTCCTGGAGTTCATTATCTTCTGACTCAAACCTTCATCTTAACAATCAGAATAAAGAATCACTTTATTGGCAGTACATATATTCTTACATACACACACTGAATTCATCTTCTGCATTTGACCCATCCTTAGTTGAACACACACATGCAACACCCAGCAAATTACATGCAGTGAAACACACACAGGAGCAGTGGGCAGCATCAAGCGCCCGGGGAGCATATTGGGGGGTTAAGTGCCTTGCTCAAGGGCACATCAGCCGGCTAATGGAGGGGGGGGGGCATTTTTTCTCATTAATCACTCCACTTCCTGCCCGTCCGGTGGGGGAAATGAAATGGCGACCCTCCGGTCACAAACTGCTTCTCCAATCTCTAGGCCACGGCTGCCCCCAAACCAACAGAACAATTACAGAAAAAAACTACAACTTGCATGATAACAAACAAAGGTTCTTATTTCATTGTGACTTCATTTGTTCATAGCATAAAATGTCATTTTTAAATGCTTTTTGGCTGTTTATCTCTTCTAGAATGTTCAGTCTTCTCTGTCCCACTGCTGTGACAGACAGTGAACTCAGCACAGACTTGTCTGTTGAATTAAAGTTAAAGTTCTAGTCTAAAGGACTTGTCTAAAGCTATAGTGTCTGACTTGAGCTCTGTGTTTTTCGGCAGCTCTCTGACAGTCTGTCGGTTAATTTAACAGCAGCTGTTGGTGTTTCTGTTGGAAATTAAAAACCTCTCCAGGCTCTAATCCCCCTGGAGCCCTCCAGCCTAATTAACAGACTTCATGGAGAAAAAGGAGTGAGTGCTACATTAATAACAAAATCTAATATATTTCAGCAGAAGAAAACAGACCGAGCTGCAGGAGGAGGACAGAAGCAGAGAGGACACAGACCAGCACAGCAGATTCTACTGAGGACTCTACTGATTCTATCGAGAATCTGATATTAGGCTGGACTTCAAGATGTGTCAATGACAGAATCATCTAATCACAGACTGATTAAAGAATTGAACAGATTCATCTATCAGTGATGTGTAATCTGCTGACTTTATCACTAATCCATAATAGCCTGACGAGTGTTCACACACAGAGTTGTCCTTCATGCTTCAAACCACAAGTTTGAACTGCTTTCCCTAATCTGACCCATGTCTCAACCCGGGCCTTTTACACTCAACCCACACTGCACCCGCACACCCCAACATGGGCCTTTTACACCCGACCCACACCCCCAACCCGGGCCATCTAACCCCACACCACAACCCCAGCCTTTAAAACCCAACCCCACACCCCAACCCAGGCCTTCTAAACCTTTTCTCCAGGCCTGAGAGTTAGTTCTCACAATGTAGAAATGCCCTCAGTAGAGTGGTTTAAAACCTCACACAGTCACACACACACACAGTTTGAATAACAAGGTGTAGGCAAACAAGCTGCAGTGTCTCCATAGCAGGTTGTCATGACAATCCAGCAGACATCCCACCATCATGATTCAACGTAGAGACCACAAGTTAAAATCCAAGAGTGAGTGCGTGTTTACCTGGCTCGCCCTCTGCTCTCTCTCCTGAATCAGATCCTGTTCAAGCTGTTTACACTGCAGAGAAACACAAAAGAGACACCTGGATTTATTTATCTGATCAGCTGATGATTAACAATATAAACCACATACTGATGATGTCATCACCATGTCCAGAGCTCATTGGTTGTTTTATAAAGCTTTGATAAAGCTCCTCTGCAGGTGGAACCTTGTCTTTAAGTGTGGGCTGTGACACCTCTCCTGCTGTCTTACAGGCTGTCTTGACTGAGCAGACACCTGGCTGACAGCTAAGGTTTGTCACCTGGTGTAACTCACCTGAGCCTGACAGGTTATATGAACAGGCTCATGTGCTTTTTACCGGAACTCTGGTTGTATGAATTCCCTTTGTGTTTACGTAGACTCTGTCGCTAACAGGTGATGTTGTGATGTGTCATGTGACCTCATGTGAGAGTGGACCATTAATATGTGCAAGAAACATTCAACTACCATCACACAACTGAGGATCTCACATAATGTTCAATATACAGCTGCCAAAAGCAACAGATCAGTTGATTGATTGGTCAATTGTAACAGAGTTAATCAAAACCTACTTTAATAATCAAATGATCATTTTGGTCAATTATAAGCAATAAAAAGCTGGACATTAACTGCAGCCTGAAGACTGAAATGTTTTTGTTTGACAGACACTGGAGGTGCTGATGTAAACATGATGTGATGAGCTGCAGCTGCAGGTCTGGATCCAGATCTGATCTGTACTCTGCAGGTCTGAGATTCAGCTGGCAGAGAAAACCTCCGTCAGCCACTGCATCTGGTTATCATTACTGAGACGATTATTGGGTTGGAGTGAATTAAAGAATCAGACTCTGCCCACCTCAGCCTGCTCAGCCAATCACAGAAGGCCACTAAATCAAACACACACACACTCTCTCTCTCTCTGTCTCTCTCACTCACACACACACACACACAGTGAGTGTTTCTGGTTGATCTGGAACACATTTCCTGTGTTTACATTTATTTATTTATTATGAATTTATACAGATTCTCTGTAGATGTTTGTCATTTTTCAAACTATAAAATCATCTACTGAGAAATTTTAAGCTGAAACAAAAATCTTGGAGATCAACAGAAATAGTTTGTTAACATGTGATACTTCCAGACTTTATTTCTTCATCACCAGAATATCTCTGACATTCAGTCATTATTTTATGGTTGTTACACTTAACAACACTTAATTGTTAAATTATTCCTGTTTTAATTGCAATGGATGTGAAGATTAAAATGAAGACTAATTCATTCAAATCATCCTCACAGTATGGGATATTTCTTGTCATAATTCTTGTCCAGTCACCGTCTGCCACAGTAAATGTCCTACATTACTTCCTTTTGCTGTGTATTATTGTTGTACTACCAGTTCCATGCTGCTCCGCAATCTAACCTCGCTTAAGGTGTTTTACACCCCACTACAGCTAGTAATTTCACATTGTTACTTTGAACTTCTGTTCAACTCAAACACTTATTCACTCACTTTAGTGATTTTCACGCTAATTTTATACCGTTTGTGACTTTATGACCTTTTTAATGACAAGATTTTAAACATTAGAGACAAAATTCAACACCTGCCGACCTCAGCTGGTACTGATTTACCTTCAAACACTGGAGTCTTAGAAACACCAGCACAACCAGATAATTATGTTGACTGCTTTTCTCCTATTAACCTTCATCAACTAAATTCATTCATATTTTCATCAAAATCAATAACATGTCTCTTAGACCCCATCCCTACTAAGCTGCTCAAAGAAGAATTTACCCTCACCTAGTACCTGTCTGTTAGATATGACCAGGATATGTCCCATCCTTTAAAGTAGCTGTAGTCAAACCCCTCCTTAAAAAGCATACACTTGACCCAGAGGTTTAAAGCAACTACACACCAATATCTAACCTTCCATTTCTCTCCAAGATCCTTGAGATAACAATCGCCAATCAGCTACATGACTTTCTACATAGTAAGAGTTTATTTGAGGATGACCTCCTACTGGCATCAGACAAGGGACTTATCTCTGTCCTTGTACTGTCAGACCTTAGTGCTGCATTTGACACCATTGACCATTGCATCTTATTACACAGATTGGAACACCTAATTTGCATTAAAGGAACTGCATTAAACTGGTTACAGTCTTATTTATTAGATTGATCTCAATTTGTTCATGTTAATGATGCATCGTCCACACTCACAAAAGTTAGTCACGAGTTCCCAAAGGTTCTGTCCTAGAGCTAATATTTTTCACCATTTATATGCTCCCCATTGATGATATTATCAGAAAACACTCCACACATTTTCATTGTTATGCAGATGACACACAGCTGTACTTGTCAATTAAACCAGATGAAACAAATCAGCTCACCAAACTTCAGGTGTGTCTTGACTTTCCCTCAGGATCAATAAAGTATCTATCTATCTCTATCTATCTAAAGACATAAAAACGTGGATGACTTACAATTTATTACTTCTAAATTCAGCTAAACACTGAAGTTTTAGTTCTGGACCCTAAACACCTTAGAAACAAATTATCCTGTGATATAGCAATGCTAGATGGCTTAGGCTCTCCAGCTTATCCAGAACGCTGCTGCAAGATTACTCACAAGAACCAGCATGAGAGATCATATTTCTCCTGTTCTGGCTTCTCTACATTGGCTACCTGTAAAATTCAGGATAGAGTTTAAAATTCTCCTCCTCACATATAAAGCCCTGAACTGTCAAGCACCATCCTATCTTAAAGAGTTGATAGTTCCCTATTATCCCACCAGAGCTTTGGGTTCCTAAAATGCAGGACTACTTGTGGTTCCTAGAGTCTTCAAAAGTAAACTGGGAACCAGAGCCTTTACTTATCAAGCTCCTCTGCTATGGAACCATCTTCCGGTTTCGGTCCGGGAGGCGGACACCCTCTCTACATTTAAGAGTAGACTAAAAACTTTCCTCTGTGATAAAGCTTATAGTTAGTGCTGGTTCAGGTCTCTAGTTATGCTGCTATAGGCTCAGACTGCCGGGGATCTCCCATGATGCACTGAGCTTCTCTCTCCTCCTCTAACTCTCCTTCTGCACACATTTATGTCCCATTAATGCAGGTTACCAACTCAGCTTCTTCCCTGGAGTCCTTGTGCTTTCTGGTCTCTCAGGTTCTCATGGATCGTGGTTGGACCTCCTGCTGTGGTCCTGCTCAGCAGATTACTACTGTTTAGTCATGATCTATTTTAATTCTCTTACTACTCTGTACAGCTACTACCATTATAATTACTACTATTGCTATCATAATCACCATAGCACCTTCGGTATACTTTATCATTATCATTATCTACAGTTCCAAAACTTCTGGTATTATTGCACAGCTATGCATCTCTGCTTGTGAGCTCCTTTTCTCACCTCCACCTCCCTCTATGTCTCTCTCTCTGTCTGTCTCTCACATTGGGTTGGGGTCTGCTCTGAGGTTTCTGCCTGTTTAAAGTCAGTGTTTCCTCTCCACTGTCACCAAGTGTTTGCTGAAGGGGGAATGTTGGCTTCTATGAAATGTAATGAAAGAGTTTGGTCTCGACCTGCTCTGATTGGAAAGTGTCATGAGATAACGTTGTGAAGTGGCGCCATATAAATGAACTGAATTTAATTGAAAATAGTCTGGTCTCTAATCTGCTCAGCAACAGGTAACCCCAGCTGTTTGTGTCCTTTTAGTAAATGAGCTGAAACATGCCTAAACACAGTTAAATGGTCCTTTACAAAGTGGTCTGCCTGAGGAACTCAAACTAACAACCTCCCTGTGTGTGAAGTTCGGCTCATCTAGGTGATCGTCAATAAACTGAAATAACCTGTAATTACCTGATATTAACTCAATAAAAAGCAGCAGCAGCTGTCATATGAAACAGCCAGGGGGACAGAGAGAGACTGGCAGCATCTGGGGAGGTGCCTCCCCCACTTTTCTAATATTTCCCAGAAGTCCTGGCTGCAGTGGGGAGATAATCCCTGAGAGATGAGGAGAGGGAGTGAGGGATTGGCGAGCGGCAGGGGGGAGGAGAGGAATCCTCCAGCATGGAGTGCTCTCTCTCTTCTTCTTCTCCTCCAAGGATTACAGCGGCATTTGAAACATATTTCAGCACGCTGCCACAGCGGAGCGAGGGTGGGATTAAGGTGTTACCATGGAGGGGTGGTGTTAACGCAGAGGGGCGGGGTGTTAAAAGATGGCGGAGCTGTGATATTGGCAGGGGTTAGTGAAAATAGGCTGAAGTGATACTGAAGTGATACCAGTACACAAGTGAGTTTTATGAGGTTAATGGAAGCAGGCGGGGAGTGTTGGGGAGGTTCAGGTGTGAGGTGGATAGGGGCAGAGCTGAGCAGAGTAAAGATAAACGTGTGTTGAAACTGATGTAGGTTTAAAGGTTTGTGTCATTTCCACAGGCTCAACTATTAACCCACAAGTACCAGTTCATCATTATGAGTACCAGTTAGTCAGTACAAGTACCAGTTAGTCAGAACGAGTACCAGTTCATCGCCTTTCTTCACTCTGCTCCATCCTTCCTCCACCTCCTTGACCAAAGTTGCCATGGTTTCCACCATGCAGCAGTGCTGCTGCAGGTTGGTTACCATGGTGACAATTTCTGTCAGACCTCAGTGGAGGCGGAGTTACTGAGCCTCCACCTGGCATGCTGGGAACTCCGCCCTCCACTCTCTCACTCTCTCTGTGTCTCGTCTCACCCCTCGATCGCCCCCTCTCTCCGTCTCTGTCATCCCTCCATCAGTCAGACTTCTCATCTTTTTCATTTCTCCTCGTTTTACTCTCACAGACCCCCCCTCTCTGATCCTCCCACAGAGAGCGGTATATGAATCCAGATGAATTGTGGGTAATAAATCCAGGACTCTGCAGGTTTTGGTAATAAACTCTGTGAAGTGAACTTCGATAATAATCAGCCTCCAGAGGAGTGACAGAAAGAGGAAAATCTGGATTTTCTTCTTCAAACTTTAAATTTTTCAATCATCCTCTGAACATCATCTGCACTTATTGATTATTGACTGACACTTTATCCTCATTTTGATCTCAGATTAAAATCAGAAAAAGCAGTTTTATCCACACAGGCCTCAAATAATATTTCTGCATTTACATCAAGTTAGATTGATCAAACAAAGCAGAATAAAAAGTCAGAATATAAAAAACAAACTACAGAAATTTAAATAATCCATCACAACTCAAAGGATCTTCCAAAGTCAGAATGAACCCTCGTTTGGAGCCAACATCGAAGAAAAGTGATCCAAAAATGTGCAAAGGCTGAAGAACAAATGACTGATCAGCAGCTGATGGTCAACAGCTTCAGTCAAAAGAAACAACTGTTTAGAAATGGAGATAAAATAAAATAATATGACTTTAGTTCTGATTTGTTCTCCTACAACAGAACATCAGTTTAAGGCAGTGAAACTACGAAAGATTTGGAAAAATTTATCACAAAGAATCAGGAGTAGACACTCAGTGGACTCTTTATGGAACACCTGGAAAACAACTGGAACTTTCCTCTTTGGAAACACATGTTTGGTGCTGACGCTGTCAAAGAAGTGAGTTGATTATGAGGTCAACATATGCGTGTGTGTGTGTGTGTGTTCTGAAACCAAACCTACAACTTTGTGCGTATGATCAAAAAAAAAGAATATCAGCCAGTGATATGATGAGGTTGTTTAAACTCTCCAATGACAGACTGATGCCAGACATTCAGTACGAGTGTGTGATGTCATCCAGGTGACTGAAAGAGGCTCTTCTCTGACCAGGAGGTTTTTTTAATTTAAATATCTATCAGCAGCTCTTCTGTCTCCACAAGGAAACACTCAGCAGAGAGGTTTCATTCAAACAAGACATGCCTGCACAGTACATGCAGACACACACACACACACACACACACACACACACCTGAGCAGACAAACAGGTGTATAAACAGCGAGTGTTAAGCAAACATCAGCCTCGTCAGGTCGACTCCATCTGACTGTCAATATTTGTCCCTGCACCATTTTGTTTTCACACCATTCAAAATATTCATGTTCAGATTCAAACTGCAAATATTTGAGATTTGGGCTGCCAGGGCCTCCGTAACCCGGCAGACGCTCTGTGCCGCATCGAGAACCACACTGCGCCACACTAACCGGGTTAAACAGATGACTTAGAGGTGGTGTTAGCGGCAGTCAGACTGAAACACTCTGTAATCAGATCTCACAGCTCACATTATTCTCTGATCATCCTCACAGTCTGTCACTTAAGTGAATTTCCCCACTGTGGGATCAATAAAGTTCATCTTATCTTATCTCTTATCATCTTAGCTGAGGTTTCACAGCTACGAGAAGCTGTGTCTACCTCAATAAAGAGTTAATTAAGGAAGGATGGACACTGTGGAAGTAAGAAACTGCACAACATGCTGCATCCTTAAAATCAAACTTATATTCTGATCTATTCAGAGATGGTTTTACAGATTAGCTTGTTGACTTACAGAGAGCTTCATCACCTGAAGCTCAGGATCATCAGACCACTGAGCCTGCGGTGGCCTACAAAGGTTCTGCTCCTGCCGTCACCGCTGCTACTGCAACAGAGAAGCTACAGGCTGTAAACCATGGAGGCTTCACACATGTTCAACATGACAGAAGGTCTCCATAATCAGCACAGTTTCAGATTACAGTCACCAGGTCAGTATGTGAGCACATGTGAAACCTGGTCCTGATCTGTCCCGCAGTTCCAGTCCTGCCGCTGAATAATGTTTTTGAGATATCACGTTCATGAGAGACAGTCAGTCAGGCAGACAGGTAAGTAAACTCACCTTGGTTACAGAACCATCTCTCTCCTCCATCACAGCCTTCATCTCCTGAGCAGTGATGTCCATCCTCCGTTGCCTCACCAACCATAGACGGTGGACCAGAACCGAACCGAACTGTTCGACTTCGTGGACAGAGTCGGCATCACAAACGCATTGAAGAAGCTCGTCAACATCCTGAACCACGACAGACCAACAACCGCTGATCAGATCAACAATTGGAACATAAACATCAGAGACCTGAAAAACGACAACAACCAGACGTTGTTGTCTTCACGCTGTATGGGTGTTATTACCATGTCAGAGTCCTCCAGGTGACTCCTGTCCAGCCTGAAAAGAAGCAGACACGAGGTTTCAGTACTCTTCATCAGATCCATGATCGGCTGCTATACCTGATGAATCAACACCACCTGCACCACCTCGACTGACCACCACCTACAACCCGGTAACTCCACTGTAATCAGAAACCTAAAAAGTATCACAGGATAGCAGGAAGTGCTCCAGGGCCCCAAACTCTCAGGGGCCACAAAGGGTTCAAATCCTCTTCATAGCTGTTTTCATAAACTGACTTGGTAAAGCATTTTGACAAAAATCCAAATCCAGTTTTAATATATAAAATTGAATTTTCAGGGATAAAGTTAGGTGATGAAGGTGTCTGACTGAACACAAACTCTGGTCTACTGGTCAGCGTCAGGCTTCTTCTGTTAAAGATTTACAATCACTTAAGTTAGATTTCCTTTTTCAGATGATGTATGTATTATGATGGTTCATGTTTCTAAATAAATTTGCAAATTTATAAATGAGGAACGCGGGGTGATTTTAGCTCAAGGGTCTACTGGCTATTTAATCCAGCCCCACACACACACACACACACACACACACACACACACACACACACAGTGTTGCTGCTGCTGGCCAAATTAAAGCTGGACCTTTGCAGCAGCCTGTTAGATGACCTGAGTGCCGCGGATGCAGCAGCTGTGCAGTAATTTCGTCCTGTGCTCCCTGAAGTCCACCTGAAACTCTCCATCATTTTAAAATCACTGTAAGGCTGTGAGGGCGTCAGACGAGTGGACTCCTCTGCTGTTCAGGAGTTTATTTCTCCCGCTGACAGCAGCCATGATGGTGGACGTGGAACTGGTAACTAGCTGATCTCCTGGCTCTCCTCCTGGGAAGCTCTTTTCATTTAGCCTGCTGCTGTTTTTCTGTAATAAACTGTAATAAGGTGGCCGAGGCGGCTGCGCTCTGCAGGGAACAGCAGGTAATGAAAGACCAGCCGCCTCCAATAAAGCTCCTCTAACACCCTGCTTACAGCCCATCCAGCCCGGCTCAGCTCGGCTCGGCTCGCTCCACCACTCTCTCCATCTACGATCTGCAGGCGACCGCCAGCCAAGTCCCACGGACAAACTTTTGTCTTCCCGAATATACACGGATCCTCTTTGTTTCACATTGTTCTTTACATCAGACAAAGAGATGACAAATGAAACTGCAGTCTACTCAGTTTCTCTTAGTTTCAGTCTGAGCTTCACAACCTGACAGGAAGGATCCTCCCAACATCTGAAGACTCACGACACAATCAACGTGACAGAAAATCCAGAATTAATAAAAGCAAAAATATCTCAAGATAAGAAAAGCAAGTGACAAAGTAAAATAAAAAGTATAAATGTGTCTGCATTTTTCTTTTCATCTTTCAAACAAATCTTCACTTCTGTAGCTTAATTAATGCTGAATAAAATCGGCTGATTACTGAACAAAGTTGTAATCATAACATGTGATGTCTGAAGACTGAATGTGAACCTCTTTTAATGACCTGGATTGATTGAAACATCTTCAGATCAAATTAATCATTATGAAGTCATTATCAATAATTGCATCGATCAATGACAGAATTAATTTTGCTGTTTGATGAGTAAACTGTCCGCATAGAGAGAAAACAAACAGCAGCTTCACACACACACACACACACACTTCAGACTTAAACACACTAAAACACACACTTTTACAAAGATATTGCAGGCCGCCTCTTTCCATTAAGAAAACACACACACACATGCAGTAACACACATGCAGTAACACACACACAGTCCTGACAGATGGAACATGCTCCTCCATATTCTGTCCCTCATAAAGAGGATTGTGGCCTGCAATATCAATTACCCTCTCGTCTGAGGGGGAGGGTGGGGGAGTGACGGAGGATGAAGAGGCAGAGGGAGGGGGTGGGGGAGGGGGGGTGTGTGATCTCTAATTAGATTTTCTGGTCGATTTGGAGTCTCCTTGAGAAGGAAGACAGCTCGTTTCACAGCTCTTAATGAGACTGAGGAGGGGAATAATGAAGAGGAGGAAGTACTTTATTGTTTTCCTGCTTCCTATAAACACAGCAAACAAGTAACTAAACAAATCAACATGTTGGAGTCAGTTTGTCCTCTGTGTGTGTGTGTGTGTGTGTGTGTGTGTGTGCACGCGCATACTCTGAGGATTGCTGCAGCTGGCGTGCACAAAGCACAGCCTCGTCTCTCTCCTCATTGGCCAGTAGAAGTCGTGACATCAGAGCCTGGTCTCGCTCCTTCTGAGCCGCTATCACCTCCTCCAACACCACTGAGGGTACAAGGAGACAAGGAGAGGAGGAGAGGAAGAGACATCAGTTTCATGATGAACTCAGTGGAAACATCTGCTTGTCTCTCCTCAGACTGACCAATCAGAACTGAGATATCTCTGCTAGGACTGTGTGTGTGTGTGTGTGTGTGTAGAAATCACTACAACTCACACAGAAAATGTCTTTGAAAACTTTAAACCTTCAAACTAATTCAGACTAATCTGTCAAACTGGTCCAGACCTGTTTTCTCGGGCACAGGTGAGACAACAGGTGAGCAACAATAGGTGAGCCTGAACAGGACGGTACATGTGCTTTCAGACCAAACGGTACATTTTTAACCAAAAAATAAACAAAAAAAACAAAAAGCAGACATAAGATCACATTCAAAGGCAAAGGTGATATAGCAGAAAGAACCAGGAAAGGGCTTTTGTTGAGGTAGTAGTTGAGGTGAGGTAGTGTGGTGGGCAGAGTCTGTGGAAGGAGGCGGGTGGGGGACAACACGGTGCAGGTGCCGTACCACACGGTGATGTAGCTGGTCAGGATGCTCTGGATGGTGCCTCTGTAGAAGGTGTGCATGATGGGGGCTGGAGCTCTGGCTCTCAGTTTACGGAGGAAGTACAGGCGCTGTTGGGCTTTATTGGCCAATGATGCCATGTTGTTGTTCCAGGACAGGTCTTCAGGGATGTGCACACCCAGGAACTCTGTGCTGCTCGCCCTCTCCACTGCAGCACCGTTGATGGTGAAAGGAGCTTGCTGGGTGTGAACCCTCCTGAAGTCCACAACGATCTCTTTCATCTTTTGCACATTCAGGCAGAGATTGCTGTCCTTGCACCACACGGCCAGGCGGCTCACCTCACTCCTGTAGATTGTCTCATCATCGTTGTTGATGAGACCCACCACAGTTGTGTCGCCCGCAAACTTAATGAAGAGGTTGGAGCTGTATGTTAATGTGCAGTTGTGGTTCAGCAGAGTGAAGAGGATGAGACTCAGCACACATCCTTGAGGGGCCCTTGTATTCAAGGTGATCGCGCTGGAGATGAGACGACTTTGGGACCAGGATGATGGTGGTGGCTTTGAGGCACGTGAGGACAACAGCCTGGCTCAGTGAGGTGTTGAAGATGTTCGTGAAGACATCTGTGAGTTCCTCAGCACAGTCTCTCAGAACACGATCAGAGATGTTGTCAGGACCCAGGGCTTTCCATGCATTTGTCCTTCTGAGAGATCTTCTCACGCTATCTGGAGATAGCGTCAACACCTGGTTACCGGGAGGTGGGGGGGTCTTCTGTGCTGGGGTGCTGTTGTCTGCCTCAAAGCGAGTGAAGAAGTTGTTCAGCTGGTTCAGCAGAGAGGTGGAGCTGTCACAGGTCTGCAGAGAAAGCTTGTAGTCCGTGATGGTCTGAATCCCCTGCTCATTCACTGTCCACCTGCAGTTCATTTGCACTGTCTACCTCACCCACTTGCACTATACTCCTCCCTGCACTACCTTACTTTGAACTACCTCCAGTAAAGTATTTATTTCGCTTATTTTATTTTGTGTTACCTTATTCTATTTTATTTTTATTTTTTTTTATTTTTTTTATTTTGTTTTATTCTTCAATTATATGTTACTGTTATGTTCTATGTATGCACCAATCACCAAGACAAATTCCTAGTAATGTGAAACCTCTTCACTTACATGGCAATAAAGTCTTTTCTGATTCTGATTCTGATTCAGGTTCCTGGTGTCTCTGCTGTTGCTGAAGCGGTCGGCGATCCTCGTGGAGTACTGTCTCTTGGCCTTTCTGATGCCTCGTGACAGGTTGGCCCTGGCTGTCCTTAGGCCCACCTCGTCCCCAGTCTTGAAGGTGGCGTTCCAAGTCCTCAGGAGCCTGTGGACCTCCCTTGTCAGCCATGGCTTCTGTTTGGCTCGAATGAAGATGGTTCTGGTGACCATGAAATTGTCTATGCACTATTTAGACTCTTTAGTCTCAGTATGCACTTCCTCATGTAGGCAGTGACGGTCTCCGTGTACTCCTGAAGGTCTGTGGTGTTGTTGTAGGTGGCTGCCTGTCTGAAAATGCTCCAGTCAATGGTGGAGAAGCAGTCCTGGAGTGTCTCAGAAGACCTCTCTGGCCACACACATACCTCCTTTGTCGCTGGTTTGGTGACTTTAACCAGTGGTCTGTATGCTGGCATTAGCATTACAGTGGTGTGGTCTGAGGCCCTGAGGTGGGGGAGGGGTAGGGCTTTGTAGGGACCTCTGTGCATGGTGTAGACATTGTCCAGAATATTATTTCCATGCGTGGGAAAGTCTATGTCCATAGAGTTTTGGAAACACACTCTTGGGGTTTGCATGGTTGAAATCCCCAGCCAGGTTGAAATCCTACTGGGTGGTTTCCATAACAAACATCATGTTACAGTTTGTTATTTATCTGCTGCTGTGGGATCAATAAAGTTCATTTCGTCTGATCAATAACTTTTCCACGTCTGGTGATTTTTCAGTTTTTGGTCATTCTTCTTTACAGACACAAACTCAAAAGGAAGATGAAGTAAAATCTGGATGGAGACTTTCTGTTTCTGTGATAATCCTGCTGGATTAAACACACACTCACACACACAGCTCAGTTAAATCAATATTACATCTGACTGCTCGTTAAACACACGCTCACACACACACTGTTCTATTAAACTAACAGCTGCTTGTTAACTGTCACCTCGTTACCACTACTGTTGTTTTAATTAGTGTGTGTGTGTGTGTTGGTATTAAATAGTGCATGAAAAATATTCAAATATTTAAGAAGTCGAGGTTGGATCAGATCTGATTAAGAGGAGGGTAAACTCCAACATACCTCCTCCCCCTCTTCCTCCTCCTTCTCTCCCCTCGTTGTCCTCCTCCTCCCCCCCTTCTCCCCCCCGTCCTCCTTCTTCTTCTCCTCCTTCTCCCGCTCCCACCTCCTGCTCCTCCTCCTTACCTGCAGATCTCTGCCAGCCTTGGGCCTCCTTCCGCTCCTCCCTCAGCTCCTCCTCCACCTCCCTCCTCTGCAGCTCTTTCTCCTTCTGGACCAGCTGATCCAGCAGCTGAAATGCAGTCAGAATATATACTGTGTGTATAAGCAGTACAAACTGCGTACAAGTATATACTGTGTATGAGTGCACATGCTTACCTTCTTGTTGACGTCTCTCAGAGTGTCCAGCTCCTTGAGTAAAAATGAGATGTTTTTGTCTTGCTCAAGTCGAGCAGGAGCTGCTGTGATTGGACCAAACAGGACATCCTGATGAAAGCTGGAGGAGATGACTTTCGATTAGAAGAACAAGATCTGGATCAGGCTTACAGTATAGACAGAGTGGAGCTGAGGGGCTAAGGGAGGAAAACACAAAGGCTTTGTTTGGGATCACAGAAAGGTTCTGTGACTCAGGGAGGAAAACCAAACTTAAGTTAAATAAACTGTTAAAGCACCAGTTGACAAAGAAGGCGATGAGTGTACAGAGGTGTACAGGTGTGAAGGACTTTAATGATGGCCCACCTGTAAAAACCAAACAGGAGTCACAGATAAATCTTGTTTTAAATGAAGAACGAATAAAGATGAAAGCATCACATGCAGAGTAGGTCAGCTGGTGGTCAGTGAGGCTGTGATTGGTCGGGACTGCTGTGACATCATCTGGGAGAGCATTTCATTACACAGTTTCACCTGCGTGTAATCAGGTCAGGTGTTTTAACCTCACTTTATCAGATGTGCAGCTGAGAGATGAAGGCAGCCGGTTATGAGGCGTTGCTTTAATAAGCAGCGACGGATGTTCGCTGTAATTCTCTCATATCACCTTAAAGGTCAGGCTGCTTCTTAACGTAATAAAGCGGGTAAATAAGACACTGAAGTGTGGCTGACACTGTCTTCTGTAATTGACTGTTTCTGACTTTATTATATCAGCTGCCTCTAATCAACTTTCCTCTCTTGCCGTCTCGATTGCTTTTACTATCTTTCTATTTCTGTCTCCTTCTCTCTAATCAAAACAAATCTAAATTTAATAGGTCATATTTCATACAGTGATGCAACTCAAACTGCTCCACAAATTTCATTTTAAAATGCATCAAAAAGACAAAAAAACCCCACATAAAATAAACAATCTAAAGAAGGTAGAAGTTTAATGAAAAGCTTTTTAATAAATCTCACTGCAGAGAGGCTGAAAACACCTTTAATGGTCTGAAGAAACAATAAAGAACAGTGAAGAATATCCAAGATCAGTGAGATTATTATTGAAAGTTTTAATAAACTATATTTCTGTTTCATTTTGTCGTTTATTCTGGAAACATTAACATTAGAGGAACAGGACGTTGCTGATGGCAGAGCATCAGATGGATGTTTAAAATCAACTGCTTCTGATGAATTGATTTCACTAATTATTTGTTATTAATGATGTTTAGATTAAAGACATTAAACTTTTTGTTTGCTTTCAAGGTGAAACTTCTGACTTTCATTTGAGTTCAGCTCCTTTCAGCTCTTTCACGCAAACTGACACGAACACCTCGAACATCATCTGACACCTCAGATTCTTTCACTGCGTCAGTTTCATTTGCCACTTAAGTTTTTGGTGCTTCAGCTTCATTTTTCTTCAATGCAGCTGTTCTCGCAGAGTGAAGGACGTGAACATTTTGCTCAGGGCTGTCAAAACGTTAACGTGTTAACGCATTAGGGCCGTGCAAGTCGCAACAAGATAATAGCAAATTCACGCGATGCTTAATTAATGCCAACTATTATTATTTTTTATCTTATCACGCATTAATGCAGATTTTTAGTGAGCAAGTGAGCAACGATTAGATAGCTAGTGAGCAGCGGACTTTAAAACTAATTTTCGCAGACGTTTTGACTGCCCTGGTTTTACTACTGCTAATAATTTAGAAATAATGAAATACTGTAAATATCGTGTGTGTTTTTGCATAGTTTCTCTAGAAAACAAAGGTTAATATCCCCGTATTTTTTACTTTGTACATTTTTTACTAAACTTATCTGCACCGTTATTTTATGTTGATGTAGGTTCTCAGTTATGTGGGTCATGGTAGTTGAAGTGCTGCTAGAGATGAAAGAAACTTAAAGATATGCGGTTGCCTTGCTAGCACTTCAACCTTTATTTAACTATCCTTGAGATTTTCCCTGCAGCAGGACTAATAAAGTGCCATCTTATCTTATCTCATCTCTTACCTTATTTCCATCAGAAAATGTTGCCATTTCTAGACATTGTTAATATTATGATCATTACTATTACTATTATCGGTACTAGCAGCAGTAGAAGCGACCTCACCTGTTATCAGAGCTGACCACTTGTCTTCTAAGTGTGGGACTACCAGGACCAGGACCCCTGGATGTTCTTCCTCCATCAGGGCTGTCCCTGCAGCTCTCTGCCCGAGGAGAAGGGCCTCGACTGAGGGTAGGGTCCATCTCCATGTGCCCTGCACCTTCTGGAGGCCTGGAGGATGACAGTGAGACAGGAGAGACAGACCTCCTGTGGGTCAGAGAGGAGGGGGAGCAGGCAGTCAGTAGCTCTGGGGGGTGCAGAGTAGCTGAAGACAGAGAGAGACAGACAAACAGACAACATTTTTAGCTGTCTTCAGTCCATGGTCTCAAGCTCTCCACAAGAGCTTGTGAGGGTCTCTGTTGATTGCTGTGACCTGAGACACTGCTGATCACGGCATCTTCCTGCACTGTTTAGTAAACAGGGTTGGTGTCAAGATAACTGCCTTCACTACAACCTTCATATGTCTTCAACAGAACCTTATCAGATGTTAAACCTAAATATAAATGTGATGTCCCTCAAGGGTCCATTCTGGGTCCTCTGCTGCTCCTCACGGTTGTGCAGGCGATACGGAGCTTTGAGTTTCTCTGCTGTAGTTCCAGTACAGGAAATGACATGTGAAATGTTGGCGCCTGTTGTGTTTCTAAAACTGAATGATGATAAATCTGAAGTCTGGTCAAACACATTCACACAAACACATTCCAGCAGTTTGGTCATTACAATGATTAAGCTGGCTGGCAGAGATCTTGGAGTAATCTTGTCCTGTTTGTTTCAGTCAAATCATTCCTGTCTCCTACTGCTTTAAGATAATAAAGGTATGTAAGATAACCTGTGCTTTTATTTTTTCCTGCCTGGACTACTGTAACACATTGTTGGTATCAGCTGAGCTGCCTTCACTGACTCCACAAGTTCTTACAAGACACCAAGAACAACAACTGCATTCCTCCTGTCCGATTTAATGCCAAAAACAGTGAAAATACAACAAAAGTCAGCGTTGGATCTTACCCTGAGGCCAGTCAGTATGGTCCAGATTCAGACAGATCCCAGGTCTGTAAACCACATCAGAAACAACATCAGTTATCCTCACATAGAACAAACGAATGCTGTTCTCCTTCCTGCTCCTCACAGGGTGAACCCTTCATGCTTTAATGACCTTTCCTGTAGCGCCCCCTCAGGACAAACAGTCATACTGCAGCATTACCAAACGGCACACACTGTGACGCAGGTCGTATCTACCTGTCAGGGCTGTTCAGTTGTTGAGTTGCAGGTGACGGCAGACGCTGTCGAAGCTCTGCGTTCACTTTGGGATTAGCTGAAAACATAAAGACAAACTGTTACCTGGTGACACAGGGAGTGTTTGCATCACACCACCTGTCTGTCTGCCTGTCCCTCTCTCTCTCTCTGTCCTGATTAATCATTAGCCAGCAGTAATCCTGTCGTCATGTCAAGCTTTCTAAATACTTGCAGCTTATCAACAGAACAAACACAGCTTTAATATCTCGTTAAGGTCTCATTAAGGATGGTTAACGGCTCTTGTTAAAGAAATCATCAATCAGAGCAGAGATTTTCAGGTGTAATTAAAAAGAAGGCAGAAATCATGTTAAACGTTCGTTAAGTCAAAAGTAAGCAGCAAAATACAAACAGATCAGTCAGACACTCAGAGCAAATAACACAGTGTGTGTGTCACACAGGTAAACAGATCAGATCAGTGCTGTCTTAATGAGTCTTGCAGACATTAAATTCATTCAGACTGTGTGAGAGTCGATTTCAGTTGATAAGATGAAAACAGATTTTGTTTCTTTAAATCAAATAAATGAATCAAACTTTCTCACAATAAAAGACCGAAAATGGAGACCAATAAAAAAATAAATAAATGGATGAAAACAAATCAAAGTCTTTGTTAAGCTACAAAGAATGATCGATCACTGATTCATCTCCTGATTAACATCATCTCTTATTGAGAAAACAGCAGTCAAACTAGCAGGATGTTCAAACCAAATGTCTTTTGTCCAAAACACCAAACACATTCAGTTAACAGAGGATGTTTTGAATCAATTAATGATTTAAAAATGACTAAAATAGATTAGATATAACTTTACTGTCATGCGCATGTACAGGTACAGGGCAACAAAATGCAGTTTAGTGTCTCACCAGAAATGCAAAAAGCAGCAAGTGCAGATATAATAAATAAATTAACAGTACGTACATGGTATATTATGTCAATAATTTACAGATTGGGTAGTATGAACATATTATACAGATGGATATGTGCATTAAATATAGTTTACAAGAGGAAATGTACAGATGATAAGTTATGCTATACAAAAATACAGGTGAAATGGACATTAAATAGTGCATAAATATAGTATACCTAGTGTTACTAAACTAGTGTGGTATTGTGTAGTAATGTGTGTGTGTGCAGGACAGTACAGTAGTACAGTGGTAGTGGTGTACAGTCTTTGGTCTGAGGAGGAATGAGGAGGTGAGAGGTGTGAAGTGGTGTAGGGGTCAGCAGGAGTTCAGTAAGGACACAGTTCTGGGGAAGAAGCTATTCCTCAGTCTGCTGGTCCTGGTCCGGACGCTCCTGAAGCGCATGCCCGAGGGCAGGAGGGAAAACAGTCTATGGGTAGGGTGGGAGGAGTCCTTAAGAATGCTGCGAGCTTCATGCAGACAGTGTTTCTTCTGGACACCCTCAATGGCTGGAAGTGGAGTTCCTGCGATGCGTTGGACAGTTTTCACCACCAGACTGTGACACAGTTTGTTAGGATGCTCTCGATCACACAGCGCTAAAATTTCACCAGGATGGCTGAAGACAGGTGGTTCTTCTTCAGTCTCTCTTCAGAGGGAAGAGTTTGTCAACAGGAAGCCCAACAACTCAAAAAGACTTCAAACAGACAGAAATGACGCAGACCAGAGAAATGGCCTGAACGTCCTTTCCAAGCTCTGAACCTTTCATACGATCACCTGTCACCAATCAGCCTGCCTACCTGTGGGAGGATCCACCTCCTACACAGCTTCCCCAGTCTGTGACCCTGGCGTTTGACTCAGGGCTGCACATCAGTGACCAATGATCATGAGTGATTTTCTGATCAGATTTGATCTGATTCCACACATGAAAGCTGCTGAAACTCCAGAAATACCTGAAATCTAAACCGTTTGACCTGTTTGGTCAAGCAGCCGTCTGATCCGTCTTGACTATTAAAAATTCATATTTATCTTAGCTTGTTCCCATATTCTGCCTCTGCGTCACCCTTAATTCTGTGACTGTACTTTGTTCTGGGGTACTGATTTTCTGCCTGTCACTCTTTTCTATGTTTTATTTATTGTTTGTGAAGCAAACGGCCTGAAATGTTTTGGTGTTAATGTGTCAGCAGGAGAAAAATAAACCGATGAATCCGTTTCTGTGATTGGTGAAACATGGTCTGGTCCTGATCCTGGTCCTGGTTCTGTTTTCTGCTGGATTACAGTTATTGAATAATTTCCTTTTTGAGCGTTCTTACTTTGAAACTTTTCTCATTTCCTGTCGTCGTCCCCCCCCTCCCGATCTTCTTGTGGACTCAGAGCTAATTGAGCGCGGCGGCTCTTCTTATTATTCATGTACAATTACAGATGTGATAATGTGCTTAAATCCTTCTAAATGACCGTTCATGCCTCGCGCTCGCTTTGAAGTCTCGTCAAAGATGGAAAAATCTGCAGAAAAAAGGGAGAACACAAAGGCCAATCAGAGGACCAATCTACGTGAACCAATGAGGAGAGGAGGGGGGGAGGCAGGGAAGGTTGCCCCCCCCCTCCCCTTCATGTAATATAAACTAAAGTCCATTAATTTTTTAAGCTGTATTTAATACATTTTGTGCAGAAAGTTTGGTGCAGTGAGTGTCGGGTGTTCCAGCTGACTGCATGAATATTAATGACGGTGTTACGATGATTAAAGAGGCTTCAGCTCAAATCCAGCACAATCCGCCTGTGATCCGCACACCGCCGCCGCCGCCACACCAACGCGCATGAATTTAGATACGGACATTAAGCCCAGGAGACACACACACACACACACACACGCACGCACACACATCTACTTATTAATACAGACCAACATACAGTAAATACTGATGTACAGCATTCACGTACACACAGCAGAAAAGGTCTGACCTCAGAAAACACATTTCATCAACTTAATGTTTGGTTAAGAGCGAAATCAATTAGGTGATTAATTGATTAGTTCAACAGAAAACAACACATACACAGACCTAATAGACTAGTATTCACAGATTATTCACAGAGTATACACAGTACACACACCTGTCTTCAGGTAGATTCACTACAAACTGTTGGTTGATTTTAATTAGTTATTTGATGCTATAAAAAGGCGCTGAAATTTCATGACTGACAGCTGAGTGCTGCTCCTGATTGGCTCAGTCAGGTGTTTGAACGGGAAAGTGATACCGCAGTTTCACCTCCTGATCACTACTGCACAGACTCTGGTTTCAAATGACATCACCAGAACAAGATGGCAGCTCTCGTATCTGGGATGTTTTGGCTCCACTATTGTACAGTGGGAGGAGGTGGAGACGCACCGCCCAAATGTTTTAACAGCACAGTGATATTACAACGACTGACTAAAAAGATGAAACCCACAACGAAATTAATATTCATAACAACTAATTTTGTTATTTCACCTTCTTCGACTGAGTGCTGGTCAAAGCAGAATGTACTGCAGTTAGTAAAACAGTGCTTACAGACTAACGAGAGAGAGAAGCTGAAAGAGCTCTCATCACTCTCTCCCTCGCTCCACCTCTCATCACTCTCTCCCTCGCTCCACCTCTCATCCCTCGCTCCACCTCTCATCACTCTCTCCCTTGCTCCACCTCTCATCCCTCGCTCCATCTCTCATCACTCTCTCCCTTGCTCCACCTCTCATCCCTCGCTCCACCTCTCATCACTCTCTCCCTTGCTCCACCTCTCATCACTCTCTCCCTTGCTCCACCTCTCATCTGTCACTTCACCTCTCATCACTTTCTCCCTCGCTCCACCTCTCATCCCTCGCTCCACCTCTCATCGCTCACTCCACCTCTCATCTGTTGCTCCACCTCTCATTGCTCACTCAGCGGACCAACACACCACCTCATAAGAAACATCTGAAAAATGTCTTAGTTCTAAATTAAAATTATCATTCATTCCTTCAATCATCAATGTGTGATCCAATCACCAATCAACACAAGCCTAACACACACACACACACACACACACACACTGGTCAGTAGATTAATATAATGACAGAGGAAGAAGACAATGGCCGATCGAGGCTGAGAGTGAATGAGGAGAGAGAGGGAGGAGATGGTCGTGTGAACTGTGTTTAATCTGCAGAGTGGGTGGCCTGCACACACACACACACACACACACACTCTGTATTGTTAGATGAGGGTGGGCTGCAGACTGATGTATTTGAACAGACTGACGTAACAGCTATTCATGTTTCATGTGTCTGTGAAGGAATGTGTGTGTGCGTGTGTGTCTCTGTGTGTGTGTGTGTGTGTGTGAGGGAGGGAGGGAGAGGGAGAGAGGGAGAGAGGGAGAGAGGGAGAAAGGGAGAGGGAGAGAGAGAGAGAGAGAGAGAGAGAGAGAAAGAGGGATTTTGCACCACTGAGGTAGTAAACTTATTAACAGGACAAACAGTTTTACTTTCAAATGAATACGAGTCTGGAGGCAGCTGGTTAACAAGACGAGTGCACTAAAACCCACATAAGTGATTCCTCACAGTGTGTTGGCCCGTGCAGGCATCAGTACCCTGGTCCTGAGAGCTCAGTGCAGCGAAACAAGCAAATTAAGAAAATGTCATCATCAATTTGAAAACACATGGACAGAATTTAGAAAACATAAATGAACACACAATGTAAGTGTTTCCAGGGGACACTAAAAAGTGACACACACTGCATTTCATGATTTCTGATGAGATTTGGTATTATAGATACTAACTGTGCTGAACTACAGGGGGTGAGACACAGGAAACACAGGACTGAACACTGCCACCACAGAAGAAGAGACTCAGACAAATAAATGAAGGACACATATGGGAGGTGATGTGAGTCTGGCTGAACAACTGAATACTGTTTCATATGGTGTGTTTGATCTGGGCAAGATACACCAACAGATGATGGATTATCACTGAGAGTAAGACAGACAGATGGAGAGACAGACAGAGGCAGACAGACATTTTACTCTGAATAACAGCCTAATTAAACACACCAGAAATGAAACTGATCATATCTGAATGAAATCGCAACATGGCAGTAAAAGAAGTAAAATGCAGAGCAGTGAGTGCACTGAAAACCCAATCATTCAACATTAACTATCCAGTCAGAGTGAGGACAAAAACTTTTCAGTCCCCTCAGTCACCAAATGATGAAGCTGAACAATCAAATGGGCAGGAAAAAACTGCATTTCATAAAAATCCCAAAACAACTGTCTAAAAAAGTACTGTACAGCTAATCAGACTTAAACTCATATTCCAGGCAAGTTACTTTATGCCATTAGAAATCTGCTGTTAACCTGTATGTGGGGGAGATGGAGAATAAAATGATTGTTGCCTTAGTAACTGCTAATCATGGCTGTCATTGATCTCCAGCAGGTTTCATCCTCTGTGTTAATATAAAACCTCTCAGGCGTTTCACTGCAAACATGTTTGATGAAGCAGAAAGTCAGACTCCAAATATACCAACGTCCTCCAGACTGATTTACACAGGAGATTACAGAGAAGGCAATACGCCATGTTGGAGTATCTGATCATGATCAGATTACAGTCAGAGGACAGACAAGCATTCAGTCCTGTTTAACTGAACCGTTCACACTGTTCAAGTAGCAGCAGTGGTATTAAGTAGCAGGAGTGGTACTAATAGTGGTGATAATAATTAGTAGTAGTAACAGAGGTAGTAGTAGTAGCAGTAGCGGTAACAGTAGAGGCGGAGTAATAGTAGGAGCAGTGCTGGTGGTGGTGGTGGTGCTGGCCTTCCTGCTGCAGTTGTGGTCTATGCTGTAACCTTTGGCCTCCTCTCTGGATGTTGCTGGTGAGTTTAGTGCTGATGTTGCAGCTGTGTGAAAACCCACAGCTCCACCTAATGGACAAACTTACTCATTGCAGCTCCTCTCAGATATGATGGAATTGATGGTCCATTGGAGAAAAACAGCTTCACACATGGTAGCTCTGACACTTGGCTATGAACTACAGATCAAACAAAGGCCTTCTCTCTCGTCTGAACACAAACCCGGGAGTACGTTACATCCTGTCAATATCATTCATCTCACTCAGTTAAAGTCTATGAGTCTCTCCTCACACTGTCTCAAACAATTTTCTGGTGTCAGAGTGAACCCTGTTCAAAACATTTCTGATGTTTTTCTGTTGTGTAGTAATATTTTACCTGTGTACATGTGTAATAGTAGTGGTAATAGTATGTTACCTGTGTACATGTCCACCAGAGAGTCCCTCAGCTCCTTGCTGGGTACCCATGTTGACAGATTGGTCTCCACTGGACTCTCTGAACTTGCTTCTCTGGAAAACCAAAACACAGCTTCACTGAAGTGATCAGAGACTGATCCTGGATCAGTTTATTATGTAAGACAGAATATCTGGAGGATTCAAACATCTACCAAAACAGCAGGTTTGCTGATGAAAGCACTTACTGGTTCAAAGAGAACGACAAAACACACACAAACACACACACACACACACACACACACACACACACCAGTTAAATGTGTTCAGTTTCCAGTCAGACCAGTAAACAGAGTGACTTCCTGCTGGGCCACCACTCAAGTTCAGCAGAACGACCATGTTCACAGCTGATCAATAATCAGTTTAACCTGTTGGTTTAGTTACATTCATATTGTATCATTTTAAATATGAGATCATCAATCGGTCAGTCGGTCAGGAAACCAGTCAGTCAGTCAGACATTTCGACCTGAAATCAGCTGCCAGCTGGTCTTGAAGACTTGGTAACCACAGCGACGCCTGCTGCAGTCCAGCTGCTGTAAAGGTGACACACAGGTGCACTCTTACATGGCAGATTTCTCTGAATGGATGCTCAGCTGCTGCTGCAGGCTGCTGATCTTCTTCTTTGCTCTCTGCAGAGCAAATTGAACATCTTCAGCTCTGCCGGATGCCATCAATACGCCACCACCACACTGAAAACACACCGGATGTCTCCAGGACAACCAGCACACTCTACACCAGACCGTGCAGATGGACTGTGATTGGCTGACAGCTAAAGACTTTGAATGACCGGCAGTTTAAATATTGATGAGCTCACAGTGTCAGGTGACTCAGCCTCAGGACTCAGGGTTCAAAGATATAAAACCTGTTGTGTATGTTCAACTGAAATGATGGAATAATAAAAGTTATTCGACTTTCTGTTCTCCTTTAGTTGTTTTATTATCTTTAAGCGTAATTTACACTAATGAGTAAAGTTTCTTCTGTTGCACTGCACGAAACTTCATGTCACACTTAATCCTGATTAGATTGGCTTGACTGTCATCACAGTGACATCACAAGTGATCCTCAACCCGACCTGCAGTGACCCTGACTGATAGATGCTGATGATAAATATAATTGGTTGTCACATCACAGAGATGACTGTTCTGATTTGTTTGTCCCAGAAGAAGAAGACGGAGTGAAGACATGTTTACTGATTCTGTTTATTATGGAACATTTAAAATAAATCATGTTTTCACATTTTCTGTGCCTCAGCGTCCTGCAGCAATTTATCCAGCAAGTTGATGTCCACTCGATGTTTCATCACAAACTGTCCATTCAGGTGGAACACAGGTATGTCCCACCTGTACCTGTCCAACCACATGTTGTTCTCTGGAAGAGTGATGTCCACCTGCTGAAAGACAAACTGTAGAGAGAGGGAGAGACAGGTCAGTCAGACAGACAGTTAGTGAAGCAGAACATCTATGTTCTTAGGCTCGTTCGACTGCGTCTTGCCCGGAAAGCAGACGAGAGCAAGCAGCAGCAGGCAGAGACAAAAAGCTCTGGCCAAGTCGGACAGTTTGCAGCAGCCGTCATTCTGCACAGGAAGTCACGGAAACACTCACTTCCTGTTAGATCTGATTCTGATTTATTAAAATGTTGTATCAGACCCACATATCAGTTTGGATGCAGTCCCTAACCTGCTAAAAGAGTGTACGGACAATCTGTGACATTAACGTTCATGTATGTAAATCAGCTGAGCAGACTCTATTTTTTCAAATTACATAAACAAAAAAAAAAAAAACCACTCTCAATATCTGACAGTTAATCAATAATGAAACCCGTTGTCTTGTATTTCTTTTCTCTTTTGTCACATCTGCACACATGTTAAATTAAGTTTATTTGTTTGTCAACCATTCAGCATCAAAACAGTCCAACATTAGTGCGGGCCTGTGAGGACAGCTATGATGCTTTGCATGTAGATTATAAACATGAATGTATTTATTCCCTCTACTGCTGACTATGAGCCACCCAACATCGATTCTGTTCACAGAATAAGCCTTCAAAATTAAAATCTCTTCAAATCAACAAAGATGTTGATCAATCTCATGGGATTATCGCTGCCTGAGTGTGTGAAAAGTCCGAGCAAGTCGGGATCAAGCGGGGCAGAAATCGTAATGTGGGGCGATCGTAAGTGATCGATTCTGCTTCTTCTTCTTCAGCAGTGTGCCCCCTGGTGCTCATGTTCCACTGACAGACAGACAGAAAAGCTTTTCAAAACAACTAAGTCACATTTAAGCATCATCTGATCAGCTTGTCGTATTTGCAGGTCCAGGTGGCATTCTGATAATTGTCTTCATTGTAGGGACACCTGGGAGACATGCTGGCACCTGTCCAGCCACCAGTCCACACTTCAAACTCTCCAAGCTGGACTGAACCATTTAGCCTCCTGCTCCAAAGTCAAGTCTGTACAGAGTGAAACATCTCACAAAGAAGAGGCTGAGAAACTTTTCAAGTTTGTTCCCTCCTGATAATTAAACAGATCATTGAAGAAGACAACTTCCTGTCTGTGAATCAGTTCCTGCTTTGGTTTGTTTCTATAACAACCCATTTGTTTTCAGTGTTTACATCCCAAACTAAGAAAACACTGTGCCGGCCAGCAGGTGGTGCTCAGGTCCCACTGAAGAGAAGAAATGTTTGTCTCACCCGGTGTCTCAACGGCTCCAGCATTTCTTTAGCCTCATCGCACAGAGGACATGGATCCTACAGACACGTACAGTCAGTATTAATTACTGCACAACATGGAGGGCAGCATTCATATAAACTATGTCACTTCACTGACAATTCAAATAAAGAACAAGACATCAGTTAGCTTTTAGAAAACTGATGTCTCACATTCACCTCATCACTAAAACTACTGGCCCTGTGGACACATCTTTGGCTACTTCAGTACAGTCACTGATCTATGCTCATGTCATGATCCACCTGCTGACCATTAGCACTGTTTACCTCACCTACTCGCACTACTTCCACTCTGTACACATCACTGTTGTACTACCTTCAGAACCATATTTATTTTACTTATCTTATTTTTTTATTTTTACCTTATTCTATTCTATTCTAATTTTTTCTATTATTATATGTTACTCGTTCTTACGTTCTATGTATGCACCAATCACCAAGACAAATTCCTAGTAATGTGAAACCTCTTCACTTACATAGCAATAAAGACAATTCTGATTCTGATCTGACTGCAAAATGAAAGCATCCATAATGTAAATGATGTAATAAAAATGAATAAATAAAGGCTGACCACAGAAGTTATGAGTGATCACAATTAGAGAATTTCTCATAAATAACTCTGACAGACGTAAAGATGAGGGATGTGCACGAGGAGTCGTTTAAACGTTGCTCCCCTCACTACTGTGCAGCAGAAGAACACGTCAGGTCTTCATCAACATGTCGCTTTACAACAACCAGACATTAGCATCTCAGGTTAGCTGCTAACTGAGATGTAACTGTAGGATGGGATTAATGGTTTCAGATGGATCTGATGATGTACACAAGACAAGATTTCACCTTAGGGATTTAAGTGAGCTCAGATCCGACTGTTTTCTAAGTGTTGTTCTACTTTTAGATCAGTGGACTCTCCTCAGGTTAAACATCAGCGAGGTGAGCCTCTAGTAGAAATATGAACAGAGACATGACGACATGACGGACAAACTGCCAGGTGCAGTCAGACACCAGGTGCTATGATGTTACCTTAGTGAACAGAGTGAGAGTGGGTAAAGAGTTGGTAGAGAACAGTCGGAGAAGCTGCACAACTGCAGGGCGACTCGGAGGAAAAGTCTTCAGCAAAAACATTTCATCTGAGAACACAAATAAACGAACTGTTACTGACCTGCGTCCACAAAGGTGCCAGCTGACCAATCACAGAGCAGGAGGAGGGATAATGATGACATATGAGATAAACTGCAGAGGCCTCTAAATGTCCTTCATTATGTCCTTGTTCCCTTAACTTGTGACTTTTCCTTGCTTCTCAGTCGCTCCATTGAGGATGTGAGGACGTATGCAGGAAATCGACTTTGACCTCATTTGACAGAAACGCCACATCTGTCCTATGAGGCTGACGAGGACGACAGAGCCGACGGGCAGCCAGGGCGCGGTGGGCCACAGCCAGGGCGGTGGTCTCAAAGTATATCCCAAGCATAAAACACCTCAAAAATTTCGCCTTATGGGATCAATCAAGTATCAATGAATAAAGTATATCTGAATATCTGTCCGTCTACCTTCATTTAGAGTGGAGTCTGATTAAACTGTCTGTCCACCCAGAAGACCACAGACGGCAGAGAGTATTCACCGTTAATAATTCACATAAAATGAGCTGTCCACGTTCTAATAATGAACCTTGTAAACAGCACGAGGTAACGCAGTGACGTGATATCGGCGGCTCCGTGCTGCCCCCTGCTGGTTGGCGCTGAAACATCGATACCTCGTCATTGCTTTCACAGTGATTTAATTTGAATGACCTAAAAACGGCCTATTCGGTTGCAAAAGAGCGGTAATTATTATCCTTCAATTAATTACGACGCAGCAGCTGCATACACTAAGAGTGAACTGTTTTCATTTTATCTCTGTGTGTGTTTTTTGATTTTCAGCCATTTTAAATGTTAAAATTTGTTCTCACTCAACAATAAAAGGTGCTTTGCTGAGCTTTCTGAAACACACACACACACACACACACACAAACAAACAGTAAGTGTGACCTCAAAGCGTACAGTGAACACGATTTAATTTACCGTTCTCTTCTGTTTAAATCACTGTTAGCCTGTTAGCCGAACGATTAGCCGCGCAGCTGCGGAAATGTTGTAAGTCAACGTCGGTTAATAAACTCACCGAATTCAGCCGAACAATCTCGATTTGGTCGCGGAGGAAACCGTTGAAATCTTCTCGTTTCGATGTTTGAACAAAAGTTTCTGTGAAAGTTTGGAGTCAACACAAACACTACTGTTGTTGTTCGTCTTCTTCTTCTTCGTCTTCTTCTTCTACTACTACTACCTCTACGTCTTCTTCTTTAAACCAATGTTAAAAAAAGTTAATGTCGCCCCCTGCAGTGTGTAGCATCATGACTTGTTATACTCTGGATATTAAACGTGTTTAAATATTAAATGAAACCGTTGAACCTGTTGTCGTTTCTAACAGATTTTCTATACTTCCTGTCAACACATGGTCAACAGTTTCCTTACCTTTTACTGACAGAGTTTTTCATGGTGTAAGGTTGTGTAAAGTTGTCCGGTATGCGCTGATCTTGTATAAAATATCACTTTCAGTTTTTACTAATAATATCTAGCGGTAGTGTCGTCATTCTGGATTTCGTTCCAAGATGAAAACAAAATCATTTATCAATTTATTTTCACCCTCTTTTCCTCTGTTCCAACATTTGCTGCTACCCAAAAGAAACGAACTATTTCTAGTTACTGTGGATTGAAGCAGATTAAAGACCTCAGTACAAAGATGCTCCAGCTGTTTGTCTTGATTTTAAACTTCACATTGCAGCTGCTGAACGTGAACACATCACTGCATCAGCTGGTTTAACCTTGGCTGCCCACTGAAGGCTGATGATTACTGCCTCTGAATCCTCTGAACATTTCCACCACATTCAGTTTCTGTAAAAATATGTGCATAATTAAAGCAGCTCTTCTTCAGATATGAATATATCAAAGTGCCCTCTGTCAAAATTCCTCTCTATTCACTCTCTCGACTTGTCTAATATTTGAAGATTCACTTTGGCTTGAGGAATGCTGTAAACTAGTTGTTAAAGAACAGTTATTGGATTGGCTGATAGGTGCAGCCCAGCACTTACTGAGCCCCTGAGCCATTCAGACAGTAGGGGTCATTATTCACCTGGAGAGCCAAGTTTTTTGTGTCAGATTCTGTCAAAATTTAAGTTGATGAAAAAAAATTGAAACTGACCAAACAACAAGAAAACATTTTTTTTCTTTCAAGAATTTAATGTGTTTTAGTACGTATTAAGAGTTTGCTCTAAACTGCTCTAAAAGCTATAAACTCCTTCAAATCATTTGTCAGTGATCACAAAGTCACACCATCCAATCAAAGCAATCAATAACAAATCAATAAAAATCATCTCCAGGCTTTGTCAGATTTTGTGATAAAATACAAATAAACAAATTATTTGTGGTTTTATATTTTATTTTCACACTTTCAACTTTCAAACTGTGCAAATGAATCAAATGAGTCAGATGAATTCTGTCCACACTGAAAAAGCCAGAAGCCACAGAGGAAATCCAGCAGACTGACTGGAAACCTGCACCGGGACTCCCCTGGTTTCCACTGCTGTCATAAGATCCAAGTCACTGGATGAGGTCTCTTAATTTCCTCCTAACTGAGAGGTGAAACTGTAACTGATATCTGACCTGACACAAATGAAGAAAATGAAATAGAGTTGAAACATTAAGTGTAGTTTAACAATCAAGTAAATTGAGAAGATTTTAAATAATTTACCTGCAATCATAAAATCCTAACCTGGAAACAGGAGATGAGACCAAATGATGCTAGTTAGATTAGAATAACAAGGTACAGGTCTGCACTCTGACTAACAGGTCTGCACTGGTTTTCTGAGATCCTCTGTGACTGCAGTGGATTTAACAGCATGCCTTGGTAAACAGGAAATAAACAGGAAGTAAAGCTTGATGCATGGCATCAATAATGAGCAGCAACAATGTTCTCGCTGCGGCAGCCATGTTGGCTCTGAGTGATATCACTATGGTGATGTCATGGTAACACTGTTCCATTCACACACACTCCCCACCTCGCACGCACACACACACGCACTGTTCTGTAGTCCATCAGCCAAACAGATGAAGACCCGCCCTCCAGTCTCTGTCTCTTTAAAGTTCACTCTGATTGGCTGCTTCCTGTCTGACTCTTCTTCTCTTCTGTTTGCATCGCTCTCAGGTAGACGAGCCTCCTCCTCTGTCACTGATCCTTCCTTTGCTCTACTGGGCATTAACAGGTGAGCCGATCACAGACCAGCAAGGTCAGAGGTCGAGGGGTCACAAGCTCACGGGTCAGGGAGGTCAGAGGTATCCACGGTAACCTAGAGATCAAATCAGTCATCACAGATATTGATTAATTTGTGAACCTAACAGACCTCTGTAGCCAAGTAGTCTTCTTATTGGATGTGGAGCTGAATGCACTCAGTGGATGCTCTTGCCAGGTGTGTATCATCACCTTGATGAAGATGGTGTCATCTTTAATGTAGCTGCCCGTCTCCAGGATGCTCTGAGACACAAAGAGGGGACATCCGGAGGCGATGTTCATTTCTGCTGCAGGACGCCTGAAGCTGCTGCTGTTCGGATCAGGCTTGAAGGCATCACCCAAGTGTTTCCTCGACGGACCCTGGTCCATCAGCATCAGAGTCACCTGACAGACAGACAGACAGACAGACAGACAGACAGACAGGTCCATCAGCAGGTAAGCCTGACAGCTGCGATGTGTGGATCAGTTTTATCCGTGGACTCAGTGGTTGTTCTGCTGTTGCGGGATCTGAACATTCAGATTAATTGAAGATGTGCTGCTGAAATTTCCTGCGATACTTTCTGCAGTGATATAACTGCTTCAAAATGACTGAACACATTAGTAAAGTAAAGCATTATCCATAATCCAACACACAATTGAGAAATCAACCAGAAGCCAGCACTGCTCAACATAATTTCAAACTCAACACAGCCTACAGGGACCAGTGAAGTCCACACGGGTGTGGGTCTTTGAACAAGTGAAAAGAATTAGTTGGTGGTGGGTGGCAATGTGGACGACTTATGTGAACATTCAGATGACAATGATGTCCAATCAGCAGATCACAACCAGACAGTAACCCGTCAGTTAAGGAGTCAGTAGTCAACCAGTACCTTCTGTTTGAAGGGCCAAGGCAGCAGGGCGTCGTACTCGCCCCTCATCACCACAAAGAACAGCGACAGGTGCGTCCCCTTGCCCATGCCATCTCCATTCAGGTAGACACGAGCGCACATCTTGTACCCAAAGTATCCTGTGTAAAATGGCTGGGAGTACAGCGACAGCGTCTTGGCTGCCACCGCTTCCTGTTTCCGTCTCTTGTAGTCACGAATCTTCCAGATCAAAGTCCCATTGTAACTGGCCGTCTCCAGCACCTGGAAACGCAGGTCCATGTCGGCCAATCGGATGTCGTGGACACTCAGCATACCGTCGTGTTGATTCATCTGAGTCTCCAGGGATGCTGTAGAGAGGTGATAATTCGTTATTAAGCCACTGATTAACTGCGCACGAGTCTCCTCAAACAGTCCTCAATGTGTGTGTGTGTGTTCTGACCCAGAGTATGTGTTGTGGATCCGGACCCGCTGCGTCCCCCTTGTTCCAGAGCGTTCAGCCTTGTCCGGACATTCTCCAGCGTTTCCCTCAGGTTCTCCACCTCACCTCTCAGCAGACGGAGAGAACGAAGCTCCAACTCCACCTCCAGGAGTTTCTCCGAGTGAGAGCTCATTAGTTTCTACAGGAAGAGAGAGATGAATTGTTGCCCACATTGTAGCACTGCTTGTGTCCCAGTCTCCTCTTTAAAGCTTTAAACTTTTGGTGGTTTTTCAAAACCTGCCTGCTGCATCTACAGACCCACAAAATAAGAGAATGATGTGCGATATAAAATACAACAGACACAGTAATCACTGATTAGTTGTCATCAACTACTTTCCGTGTAGGTTCCAGGTGGGGGAAGAAAAACTGTTCAGTTGCTCCATACGTTTGCGCGATGCAAAGGTGGAGGGACAATCCGTTACACATACGGGGGGATTCATTTGTGTACTTGTTCAGATTATTATTAATTATTTCTAGACATCAGTACTTTTGATATCTACAGGTAAAGTTCACCTGAATACAAAAACAGCTGAAGTTTAATTTTCCTAACACTGTCTGCTCACACAGGCTTCACTCCTGACATGACATGTCACTCGCACTTTACTCTTTGCACCTTACATACTGCATCTACACTACTGCACATACCTGTATGTCCATTGACTGTACTTCTGCTGCTATGACTGTGTGTGTGTGTGTGTGTGTGTATTTTTATTGTACATAGTTTTACCAGGATGCTGTCCTTTTACTGCACACTGTGTGTGCCTGTTTTGGGTGTATGTGTATGGGTGTGTGTGCGTGTGTGTGTGTGTGTGTGTGTGTGTAATTATTGTCACTGTCTTACCTACATGTTTAGTTTTAGTTTTAGTTTTTAGTTTTTACTGCACATTGGAGACTGGTCAAACGAAATTTCAATTTTCTGTGCTAACCTCTGTTACATAGATCTTTGACTTTGACTTTGACTTTGACTTTGACACCATGTTGAGTTCTGTCAATAACTCAGATGATCTGGGACTCTTCAGCACTGAGCAGGAGGCCAACTTCACCAGTTCTCAGGTTAGTACAGTGAAAGCATCACGCTGAGACGGGTCGACGGTAGAATACGGTTACCAGTGGATCTCTGGACGTGTCAGTACTAAGTCTACTTTGTCCTTCGGGGTCTGAACGATGGCAGCATCACTGCATGTTACTGTTACCTGAATGGTGGCCAGTTTCTGCTCCATCTGTCGATTCTTCTCTCTCAGCTCGTCATTTTGGTTCTCCAGTTCAGACAGACGACTGCTGAGAGCAGGAAGCACCTTGTACCTCTCTAACAGCTCACCTTTAACATCCTCCACCTGGAGACGTAAAACAAGGATCAGTCAGGTGAACCTTCGGCTGTGGTTACCTCTGTCTGGTTGCTATGGTTACCTTGTTCTCTAACGTGGAGTTTCTGTTAGCCATCATTCTCAGGTGTTCAGCTGCAAAGCTAGACTCATGCTGTCTCATGTCCTGATTCAAACCCTGGAACACAAAAAATGTACAGTACACATGTTACACACAGTAACACAGTACACATAAGAAGAAGCAGACAAAGGTAGAGGTTAAGGGGTTACCTTGAAGGAGCAGCCGTAGCGGTGGAACTGACAGCTCACCTGCGCTTTCGGACAGTCATGTTGATGAGTGGACAGCTGAAATACAAAACAAATTAATCACTATGATCAATACAAACTGCTGCTGTCAAGTTCAACACCAAACTTAACCACAGACGGCAGCAATGATCCAGTACCTCACTGCGAGGCAAGGAGGAGAAGGAGCAGTGGTTTGGACACGACACTGGGAACGCTGGACACACCGTCTCTTTGTGTTTCTGAAAAGAGATGCAAACTTATGTTTATCATCCGTCTCTGCAGCCAGTCCCCAGACCTCTGCATCTAGTCCACTTGGTTGGTCAACAGTAATGTCAAGAGATACCTGAAGGTCAGTCAGAGGCATCTTGGTCATGCAGTACTCGCAGCTGGTCTCTCTGTGTTTACATTTCCAGCTCAGGTGGTCAGGAATCTCTTTCCTCATCATCCGCTCTTTACATTTACCCAAAGGACAAGGAACCTCAAAGAACGGACACACATTCAGGTGGTCCTTCAAACAAACGAGTGAGAGACAGACAGACAGATCATCATTACAGGGATGCCTGGGAGTTCTCGATGTTTCTAGAATGGTAGGTAAACTGTTCACTGGGTTTGTGGTGTTTATATAGGACACTGACAGCCAGTCAGATTCTGTTTTAGGAAGTCAAACAGTGCATGAACATTTTCTTACAGGTATCTGCTGCAGACTCATCTGTTCCTGGCAGCCATTAGCTTCACTGCGACAGTAAACTTTCAGTGCCATGATCTCCCGATGGCAGCAAACGTCTCTGAATATCTGAAACAAACAGTCAGTACTGATCAATAATCAATCAACAACAACCTGATTTGTGTTGCAATATCACTTTCTACTCACCTTGTCTATGAACAGAGGCTCCTTGTCAGCTGGACATACCGGGTTAGGATGACTGCAGGAGGAGAGAGAAGGTGAAGTCACTGATTCAGGATAATGTGGGGTAAACATGTGGGGCAGGAGCTCAACATGGTGCCACAGTGCAAGTGATCAGATAAGAGACAGACTTTATTTTTGCAATGGGATGTGAGGAAGGGCTGACG
This sequence comes from Scatophagus argus, assembly GCF_020382885.2. Lineage (NCBI taxonomy): Eukaryota > Metazoa > Chordata > Actinopteri > Scatophagidae > Scatophagus > Scatophagus argus. The sequence continues at coordinate 104,534 of NC_058507.1, read as the reverse complement.
TGTGGTGTGAGCAGAGGTACAGCGACCGATGTCCTGACTACTGATAATTCAGACAACCATTTTGTTTGTTTTAGTCAAGTTTAGATGAATAAAAAAATCTGAGAAATTAACTTGTATTTTAGTCAAAACAATTTTAGTCCAGTTTTAGTCAATACAAATGGCTGATCTTTTCTCAGTCATCATGTTATACTGAACATTTCAGTCAGTCCAGTTCAACCAAAGGCAATAATATGGCATCAGTGTAAGATATGAAACACTTCACTTTGATTTGTATGTCTGGGGATCTGACTTGATCAACACAACGAGAGCTCAACAGACAGTTGTTGAAAACTGACATTTTGAAAACATGCACACAGAATTCCAGACCACAATATTTAGTTTTCCCTTTCCAGTCAATAAGAACTAAGAGAAATTTTGATCAAGTTTTCGTTTTTAAACTGCATTTTAGTTTTGTCATTTTGCAGGTTGACTCATGCGCTTGGTGAATCTGGAGGAGCAGTCTGTTCCAACATGAGCTTCAGGCGATGTCAGCCAGGTGAGCAGTGACAACCAGGATGGGTGTGATCAGCACAGCAGAGGTGTGACAGCACTGGGCCCTTGTGAAAAAGAGGAGGACCCCTCATGGAACTCCTGTTTTCAGGCTGTGTGGTTCTGACATCAATCCATTCATGTCATCAGGACAGGTGGAGAGGGGGGTCTGATGGTTCACTGAGTCCAATGCAGGTGGCAGATTCAAGGTAAAGAAGGACGTCTGTCACCACAAGGAGGACTGCCATAGTTTAGTTACCGGCTTTCATACCAGACTGCTGTTGTTCTTTATGAGGATGACTGTTAAGCCTACCACACCTGCTCTAACGTCACGGGTAATATTCTACATGTGTCCAATTGACTTAGTTTGCTGCCTATTTGAACCTGTCCGGGTGACCATGTCATAAGGACATTCAATTGTAAAAGACTTCAGGAAATGGCTGACATAGCCCACACCTGGAAATCACACTGGAAATCGCTTTCTGTTTACCTGTCTGTCTCATTCGGTCTCTCTGTGTGACCCACCTGAGGAGGTCGTTGATGCAGCTTTGACAGAAGCGATGTCCACATTCAGTTTGTCGAGGTTGACACAGGACCAGCCTGCAGGCCTCACAGCAGTATTTAGCTTCTGGAGTTTCTACAAAGTGATCTCTGAATCCTCCGTGAAGAGGCAGAAAACCTGCAGGGATACCTGGGCACAGAGACACACCTGAGTTCAGTCAGCCTGGACAGACAGACACACGCACACACAGTCGTGACTCTATTTCTCACATGAAGTTGAAGGTTTTCACATTCACTTGAGTCACAGTTAGATCACAAGAACATTTAGCGGAAATTTAAGGGACTGCAGGGAGACAAACTCGGTGGAGGAGGCTGCTAACTGGACTCGAGCGCCTTGTGAATACCTTGTGAAGTAGTGGAGTCACTAGGAGGCCGGGGATTGGCTGGGCGGTGAGAGGATGATGTGATTGGTGGGACCACTGAGAGGGGCGTGGCCAGGGAGGGCGCCACCTGCTGGAGGGGAATCTGCACCTCCCTCCCGTCAGCACTCCTCCCCGCTGACATGACCTGAGAGAAGAGGTGGAATTAGTTCAGAGGCTAACAAACCGAGAACCAGACTCAAAATGTCTCTTCAAATTGACAACAAATGTCTCATGTGACTGATGTTGGCTCTAAGTTCTGATCCCAGTCTGCACATGCTCAGTGCAGGCCAGAAGAGGAGGGTGGTCTATGACTGATACACTGGTGATCACAAAATACTCAGACACTGACAGTCTCAGTACTCTTTTCAGCACTTCTCCCTTCACTTCAACTCCTTTCAGGAGTTCTTCTCCAGCTGCCATCGGTACTTCAAACCGGATTATTTAATCCAAACAGAAAAGATCCAACAAATGAAACCTGAGCTGGACCCAAGGTGTTCAAACACCACTGAAGTAAAAGCACTGAAAGCAGGTGAAGTGTGACACACTCACTAAGAAATTCTGACTTTCCATATAAACATAACAGCCGATGAAAAATGTTAAATATCGGAAACAAAAAAACTGAAATACAGTTTAAAGTTTCAACTTGAAAGAAATCACCCAGAAGAAGAAAACTGATGAGAGCATGTTAATAACTTCCAAAGCCCCAAGACATGTGACCTTTGACCTTCAGCCTGACTGCAGAATTAGTTGTTGTTGTACACACACACACACACACACACACACACACACCAGAAACATGACACTTCCTGTCAGAGCTCAGCTGTGGGGATGCTGGGGGCTTTTCCATTGACTGCAACATTAACACAAATACACACATATTAATTCCTGTAAAAAAAATCATGGAGCTGTTTTTCAGGGTTGTGGCCAAGACATGTTGGACAATGCTATGCTTCCAACTTTGTGGCAACAGTTTGTTGAAGGCCCTTTTCTATTCCAGCATGACTGTGCCCCAGTGCACAAAGCAAAGCTCCATAAAGACATGGTTGGATGAGTTTGGTGTGGAAGAACTTGACTGGCCCACACAGAGCCCTGACCTCAACCCCATCCAACACCTTTGGGATGAACTGGAACGGAGATTGTGAGCCAGGCCTTTTGGTCCAACATCAGTGTGTGACCTCACAAATGCTCTACTGCATGAATGGGCACAAATTCCCACAGAAACACTCCAACATGTTGTGGAAAGCCTTCACAGAAGAGTGGAAGCTGTTAGAGCTGCAAAGCTGTCTGTGTGTTTACAATGAGACGCCATTAAAGTCCCTGTTGGCGCGAAGGGCAGCTGTCCCAATACTTTTCTATACAGTGTATTTTTAAAAATTTTCAAATTCCTTGTTTGTATATGCAAACTTGGCCAATAAAGCTGATTCTGATTTCCAAGTGAGAAGCAGTTTGTTTACTGAAGTCAGTCAGGCACCAGAGGAGACAACACAGTTCAGCTGAACTCGAAACTTCCTTCAGCAAAAACATAATCATTCAACTTTGAGTCCACTGGAAACACAAGGTTTGGAAACTGTGAAAACTTGTGATTGATTTGACAGGAAGGTGGTCATCTATCAATGTTGTTTCCCAGACTGTGTTTCCTACAGGGTGGTACTGGACATGTCGGAGAGAGGACTGCAGTCTGTCCAGTGTGGACAGAGCTGGTGAAAACAGTGAGCTGTCAGAAACAGAAAGTACGTGCATCTGAGGGGGTTTTCCACTCCAACACAACAGCTGATACACACAGAGCTCTACAGAAACTGGAAGGTTTCGAAAAATCCTCCTCAGTTCTTTTTAAACATTTGGCATACCAGCAGAGGGCACTACAACAGCCTGCTGTCTCACTGTCCCCTCACCTCTGTCTGTCTGTCTATCTCCAGCTGTTTTTCTCCACCTGTCTTTCTGTCCGGTTGTCTGTTGTTTGGACAAAAGAAGAAATTCTGACAAGTTCTTTTTTTTTAGATATTTTATAGCCTAATCGACTAACTTAGAAAATAATCAGCAGATTCATCAATAATGAAAATAATCTATAATCTGAATCAGCTGCTGAAAGAACTTCTGAATTCATTTGTTTAAATGAAACAGTAAACAGACTGATCAATCAATAATCTCCAGATGAACAGATCATGGAAAAATTCAATTTATTCAGAAGATCAACTGGCTGACGTGACTCTCATCGACATAAGTTAAATAAACTCTGAATGATCTGGAGTCAGATTTTTGTGTTTATTAAACTAATGACTGATCTGCAAATACTGAGTGTGCAGTACTTACTGCCATCTAGTGGTGACGCCGCAGACTGCAACCAACTGAACAGCCCAGCCAACAGCGTTTGGTTGACTGTTGTAGAAACATTGCAGAGCAACATGGCCGCCCCCGAACAGTCAACAATTCTGCACTTTGGCTGATTACACGATCATCAAATTCTACACCCTGGACTTTTAACAAGGAAGAAGAAAGCTACAAACAAAGTACATTTAATGGGCTACTGGACTTTGGTACTCATTCTTTAACAGTACATGTACCTCATATAGTCTGAGTACAATATAAAGTATATCTTTACTACTGTAATCTACTGCTCTGCATTCATGACAGCTGGATATAAATACTGTATATATGTGTTGCTACTCAAGCCACCACATGAAGTCGTTCAGATGAGCTCAACTGCAACATTAAATTTGACCTGCAGCAATTAGTAGACTGACAGCAAAATTAATCTCTGATCATTTCAAAAATCGATTAATCACTGAAGATTTTCTGAGATGTGAGCATCGTCTGCCAAATGAATCTCTTTGGGTTCTGGACCAAACAGACATCTGAAAACATGACTGGACATTTTTCACTTTTTCATAGACTAAAAGATCAATTGATGAACAAAAATCAATACATAATCTATATATTTCACTTCAAAATCAGCAGCTCAGTGTGATCAATCAGCTTCTTCAACAATAAACTCAACATTTTTGTTTCAGTTTTCTAAATCAAACACTTAATCATCAAATTAAAAATTCAGTTGACTGACAGAAAATACTCACATCTGGAACCAAGAAACGTTTGGGTTTTTTATTGAACAATAACTGAAACTATTAATCGTGGTAAAGCTGCGGCTCCAGTTTCAACTACAAACTGAAGAATGAATAAAGAAATCAGACGAGCTCTGCGTCAAAGTTCTGCTTTCATGTTCTACTGTTAGAACCCAACAGGAGGTCTGATCGGCTCTTCATTCCGCTCCTGTCACTACTGGACTGGTTTTACTATTCAACCTCGACTCTACGGTTCAGGTTTTAACATGACCAGAAGAACCTCCAGAGTTTAAACCTTCAGATGACGAGCTGTCGAAGGCTTTAACAGATGGATCAATACGGGAGAAACAAAGAGGATAAAAACCAGACGTGTTTCACTCCTCCTTTATAACTCACTGAATCTTCTTTCACTTTTGATTATCGGGTTCTTTAACAGTTCAGTGACGTATTCTTCAGTCATGTATTGATTATTCACCGATTGTGTATCGGTGTTTCTGCTGACAGAGATGATGTAAACATTCAGTGCTAATGCTAACACGCTGTTAGCTTCTTTAGCTTTGTGCTTCTCTGCTGTTTGTTCAATAAAGATCATCTTAGTTTTAACACACACACACAGACCGACAGACGGTCTCTCTCTCACACACACACTGACTCACACACACACATTCCCTCTCTCTCTCTCACACACACACACACAGCTAGCTGTAGCATCTGTTCTATTTCCCTCCGTTACAGAAAGCTAACGCTCACAACTCACGAGTTCTCCGTTTCTACTCGTTCCTGTCAGCTTCTGCTGAGGTTCTGCTGAGGTTCTTCTGTCTCCGTGACTTACATGAATCTCCTCCGCAGGCCACAGCGCAGCTCAGCAGCTTCTCGGCTCTGTGGACGCTCTCCGGGGTTCAAACCGTCAACCTGCCGCTACCGCTGCCTCGAAGCCTCCGGGCCTCAGGCGGACTCTTCATGATCCGGATACACGTTCAGGGTTCTGCGGGCTCTCCGGCTTCTGTCGGTCCTGTGTGACAGAGAAGTCGCTGGGATCCAGTTGAGAGATCCAACGGGGAGGACAGGGCTGATCACACTGGAAACCCCCTCCGCTGCTTCCGCCCAGGAAATCCCCCAGCTGCCCGGAGAGACAGCCCGCCGTCGGGGGGCGCTGTTTGCCGAAGCCCGCGTGTTGTCTACCATCCGACGTGTCTGTGGAGATTCTCAGCCATCCAGGTCATATTCACTCAAAGAGTTAAAGCAAGGCGTCTGGACTTGTGAAGATTTGGCTTGAAGACGTTTCACTGCTAATCCAAGCAGCTTCATCAGCTATCAGTCTCGGACTGACTGACTGACCGTCTGAAGTCTCCATTCATTACTTCATGTGTTATCGTCCTGTCTGTGCATAAAGTTTCCCTTCTTCCTGCTGAACGTTAGCATGCTGTTTTACCAAAGGAAACTTTTGAAATGTTTTTTATTGAAACAAGTTTTGTATATTAAAGGGACAGATTCTGCACTGAAGAGTTCAGAACCTGAAGAGGCTTTCTGATTGTAATAGGAGATCTCAAGTGAAAATAAATTTGCTGGTAAATTAATTCTACTGAAATGAAGACAAAATTCAGTTTCTCGCTAATGATAAAAGCATCAGTCAGAGAAACTTCCAGAAATATTCCTGAGTGACATTAGCACTGAGATCTTCTGCTTTTATCTGTAAACACATCATGAATGACTTTGTTTACTCCTGTCTTTATATTCATTACATGACATATTCCATCTAATGTTTGGACCTTCAACAAAAAAAGACAAGAAACCAAAGAAGAAACAAATCCATTTACTGATGAACTTTGGTTTTATTGTCAACCTTCTAAAACATCCTAAACTCCCCAAAACAGCATGACATCATCAGGACAGGATTCATCTGAGTGACATCACCAACTGCTGCTTCGATAAAAATGTAAAACATAGAAAGACAAAAAAACAGGTCCCATCCACTGCAACTGGAAGGTCAGGTCTGATTCTGATTGGTCCAGAGAGAGCAGTGATGACAAATAAGACATAACTGAAACACATACCCCATCAATAAAAGTCTTATAAACTGAGAGAGTCACACCAAACGCATGATGATGTGCTAAAACCACCAGAGGTCACCTGGTCTCAGGAGGCCAGAGGCTTCTGGGAGTCCACCGGAGAGGACGAGTCCTGCAGAAGAGAGCAGAGTCACAGTTGAGTCACAGTGAACACATTTAATCTGCCTGGCACTGAGTCTCATTGTTCATACTGTGATGTTCTGTCAGACTTTAATGAGACCGACTGGCTGACTTGCTCGGTCGGTGCAGGGTGTAGCAGCTGGTGTGGAGGACAAGGCCAGGTGAACTCTGAATGGTTTCCAGCTCCCGGCCTGGCAGAGCAGCTGGTATCATCGACTTGTTTGAGGCACAAAGCAGCATAAGAGAAACTGACCACGACACCTCATGTCAGCCTGTGCTTTCAAGACAACATGACAAATTTCCATTTCAAGTATTAAAGTCGTAGGTTATTTTTAAGGTTTCATTTTATAAATTTAGTGTAAACAGCTTGAACAACGATGCTGTGAATCATCAGTTTATATGATTGGTCACTGCAGCCTGATTCCAGGTTTTGTTTCTCTTTCCCAGCAGTCTGCACTCAACACTCGGTATGAACAGGAGGACTGAAGTTTTTGCTGCAACAACTGAAAGTCGTATTTCTGCTGTCAACTAGTGAGGGGAGCAATATTTAAACAGCTGGTCCACTATATTACACTTCACTGTTCTCTGATGTGATTTATTTATCCATCAAAAAAATTCAAAGCTTAGGGTTTATGGTTACAGAACATTAGCTACCAGGGGGTGCTGCAATGGCCTTCAAGTATTCAATGTGCGAAAAATGAAATAAAACTGCAATTCACCTGTGAATCTGTGCTGTGTTTCAACAGCATTATCAATAATATTTACTCCCTCAGCTGCCATACTGCATTTCATCCAGGAAGTGCAAAAGTGTTACCACAGAGCACACAGCACAGGTAAATTTAAAAAGCCTTCGCTGCATCACAGCAAACAGACCTGATGGCTAGCAACGTGATGGACCTGCAAACAGAGAGGATTCTGGGATCTGTAGTAGACATGAAAACTTCTCACCTCCTTCGTTTCCTTAGCAGTGGCCTCCTCCTCCTCAGCAGGACACACCTCCATCTTGTCCTCCATCTTGTCTTCCTCTACTCCTCCCCCTTCTCCCCCCTCCATCCCGTGTTCAGCCTCCCACTCTTGAAGGACCTCATCCAAGTGAAATCTCCGTCTGTAGTTCACCAGGAAGTTCTTCACCTGAATCACCGACTTGTTACCAATCACATCTGAGATCGCCTGGAAGTCTCGTCCATACTTCCTGATAGCTGCATGACAAGAACCAGAATTAGGGACTGAGATGTTTAATTAATCCAGGTGTTTATCACTTCACCTGGTTACAGGTAGTTCAGGTGTTACCTTGTACAGCGAGCAGCTGTTCCTCTGTGGTCCAACGAGTGTTGAACTTCTTAATAACCTGGGAAAAAAAACCCATAAAGACCTAAAGATGAGCAACTACAGCAACAAAAACAAACAGTTGCTGTGGATTGCCGTATGCTGTTGCGTCATCATGGTTACCTCGGGTTGTCTGAACTCATCGACTCCTGAACTGATTTTCTCCTTCAGACAGCTGTTTGACTGTTTGATGGTCTGAATCTGAAACACAGAGGGAGAGACAGGTGAGGAGACAGGCAGTCAAACTAAATTTCTTGATGGAAACCAGTGTACAGTTGAACTGCGCTGGTGTAAAAATGTTCAGACAGGTTTGATATCGAGTCTAATGCTGGACTTGACTGTAATTCCTAAGTTTACCACTAGGTGTTGCAGTTGAGGCCATGCATTAGGGTGTAGCAGCAGCACAATCCATCAGGACAAACACAAACATTCAACTGGACTTTTCTTCTTCTGAAGTTAAACATCAACAGGATAAATAAAATGTAAATAAATAAGATGGCAGCAGCTGCATTTCAGTGCGTGAGGCTCAATGGATCGGCAGGAAGTTTAACTGGACAAACAGAGCGAATCAAAACGAGGCTTCGTGTTGTAGCAGCACAACTACACTGCGGTGTCGAGTCAATCGGCTAGCCCGCATACCATTGGCTGGAGACAGGTGGTCAGAGCGACAGGTGATCAGAAGGACACACAGACCTGTCTCTTGATGGAGACTAGCTGACAGTCCAGCTGTCTGATGAATCCCTGAGGGGACGAAGTCGAGAGCGAGATCACATCCTCCTGATTCAGAAACATTCCTCTGGGGGGACGCTTCTTCAAACGCTGAGACGCCTTACTGCCTGTCTACAAGTGCACAGAGACACAGACAGGTCAGCTACAGACAGGACAGGTGACACAGGTGGTCAGGTAATGTCCAGGTATTGCTACCTTCAATCCAGCAGCTGGTTTGACCTCTGACCTCTCTGGTCCGGAACGCACCTAAAACAAAACAAGTCAGTCAGTCAGAGAATCAGTTAACCAACTGAGAAACCAATCAGAGAAAATCAGTCAGTAAACAGCATACCTCTTTCTTGTCGTCTTTATTTGGGTCGAACTCTGAGTCACTCGGAGGATTTACGTTTCCATCCTCAACTTCATCGTCACTGAAACAAAGTTTCAGTTATTTGTTAGAGTCCACCAATAACATCACAGGATTCACTGTGATTTCCACAGAGATCATCTGTCATGTCACCTGTGCAGGTTGCAGCTCACCTGTCACCTCTCTCTCTCTTGTGTTTTCGTGTCTGTCTGTCCATCAGGCTGGTTTTACTGCGACTCTTCTTCCAGGAGTAATAAAAACGAACCAGACTGGCCATGGATTTATCTGGCAACTGCACAGAGAGGCAGTCTTGAATCAACACTCCATCATCAGTATAAACACTCTGTACTGTCACAATGAGGTGAGTCAACTGGCTTTAGTGGTCACTCACCATCTGCTGGATGCGGTGGAAGCTCTTCCCATGGAAACTGAAGGCCTGTTCAAACAGGACTCTGTCCTCCACCGTCCACTCGTCAGGAAATGGAGTGAAGTTCGGCAGGTCAGCGAGGGATTTCTCAATGTTGTGTTTGTGCCAGAAGAGCATCCCCAGAGCCTGAAGACAAGACAAACACTGTGAGAGACCATCTGAGGGTCAACACATGTTGGCTCTGAATGAAGGTCCAACAGTCTACCTGCTCCATGTTGTAGCCATGTTTGTCTTTGGCGATGGTGATGTACTCGTCCACTGGAAGAGAAAATACAGTTTAAACAGCCTCACTGACAACTTCAGCTGTCAAAACTGATCTGAGAGAGTTTTTTCTTACACTGAGTCTGGTTCAAACAGCTGCTGGGAATCCAAACCAACATGCCGAGGTTTTCCCTGAGCTGAGCAGCCTGAGCCACGTCTGGTAACACACACAGAAACAGGCCACATGAAGTCAATGTGCTGCAGACCTGTCTCACTACAACACTTCACTGTTACTGAAACTCCTACCAGTAGTAATTACAACAGCTGCGACACCCAGCATCCACTTCATTAGGTGCACAAAGATTTGAGCAGACAACTGAAATCTCAGTCCGCTTGTGTCTGCAGTGACTTCATTTTGATTTTCAGCCGATGTACCTTTTCACGTGCCACAGCACCGTCTGAATCTGCCATTTGCTGAACTTTTTATCAATTCTCTTCTCTCTATTTTTACTGTTTTAATACTAGCAATGAACTAGTGTGTTTAGTGAATACATGAGGATGTTGCAAGCTGCTAATGCAAGTAAACTGTCAGTGACTTATCACAGGTCTGCTGTAGCCTGAATCGCCTGCTGTGTCAACAGCAAAGATGTAGGTAGGAAGTAAATATATCAGCTTCATGTATAAAATGATGAGCTGCAGTGAGGAATACTGAACTAATCTGATCCATATGTTCTCACAGGGAGTGACTTTGATGAACAAAGCTACAACACAGGAAACTTGATCTCTTCCCTTCTCACTTGGTGGAAAGTGAGCCAGTAATTAAAGCTTCAGTGCTGCAGTGAGGAAGAAGAAGAATGTGAAGGAGGAAGAAGACAAAGGGGGAATACAGGAGAGACGGTGTCCGTGTGTCAGCCTTAACTGGTTCAATTTAATACATTTTTTCAGACAGATTCAGTGATTCACATATAAATTTGGGGGCCGCCGTGGCCTAGAGGTTTGAGAAGGGGCTTGTGACTGGAGGGTTCCTGGTTCAATCCTCCCCCTCCCCCATTAGCCGGCCGAGGTGCCCTTGAGCAAGGTACTCGACCCCCAATTTGTTCCCCGGGCGCCTGACATGGCAGCCCACTGCTCCTGTGTGTTTCACTGCATGTTGCATGTGTGTGTGTGTTCAATCAGTGATGGGCTAAATGCAGAGAAGAATTTCGGTGTGTGCAAAAATATACTGACAAAGTTTGAAGTTGAAACAGCTGATGTGTAAACGATTCTCTTCTTAAAACATTTATAACAACTGAGGACTAAATCACAGCACAGCCCTCCTCTAACTTTAAATGACGTTGACTTACACTAAGTCCCCTCGTGATGGAAATTACTTTTAGTGTCCAGACATCCAGTCTAAAACGAATAAAAGCAATATGATGTAGATGTATATGTAGAGCAGATCCGGGATCAGCTACTAGAACTGACCGGTGTTAAACGTCTCTAGTACAGGACCAGAACCAGTATCACGGATGTATGACAGAGATGGAAGTTAACCAGTTGCGGTGCTCTGCTAACCGGTGCCATGTACTTTAGTGCTACTGTTGTTCGAGGCTAACGCCTCCAGGCTATCGGGCCGTGTGGAGATTCTTACCCGGGTCAAAGTCCGGAACCACGGCCTGGTATTGCGGTCCGACCCGCATCCCTCCTCCACCTGCACACACAAACACGGTAGTAGTTAGAGCCAGTACTCAGGATGGCACACAGTACACGGCTGTACTACACTGACCGAGGCTACCCACCATGCTCCTCGTCGCTGCTGGAGCCTGAACTTCCTTCTTCCCAGCAGCTGCTTCCATTACCGGACAGACTCTTCCCTCCGGGGTTAGCTGCTGTCCCGGGGCCGCTGCTGCCGCTGCCCGTCGGGGCCCTGCCTCTCCGCTTCACCGGAGCCTCTGAGTTTCTCTCCAGCATCGCCGGCATGACAGGCAGCTCGGGCTAACTGCTAGCTGCTAACTCAGGCTAGCAGTTAGCTAGCTAAGCTGTGTGCTGTCAGAACTGACTGAGCGGCCTGGGGGCTAAGCTAACTGCTCAGTCCGGAAAGCAGCGCGGGGTTTCGGCGTGAGGAAGAGACTCCGAGCTGAAAGGGGTCCGTGCAATGAAGCTAACAGATGACGGGACCAGAGCAGAAAGATGCTAACAGTTAACCCGAAACTGAAGCTTCACACTGAGTCCGAAAAGTTCCGGAACTAGCAGCCGAAACCGAACAAAGCAGGTCGAACCAGACCGACAGTCACAGACGTACTCACTGACTCCACTACAAGCTTAAGCATCGATAAAAGCTGACGTAAACGGATTAAAGATCAGACATACTGAAGCTGATCGATGAGTGAGGACGATTGTGTGTGTGTGTGTGTGTGTGTGTGTGTGAACTCTGCTGCCATCACAGGTCACATATTAAAACATCAAACAATAAAATCGTCATTAATATTAAACAGTTACGAATAATTCACACTGACCTATAAAATATTAACATTTCATATGAAGTAGTTTTAATATTGATTGATTATAAACCTGAAACTCAGACAGCAGTCATCTACAAATTCAACTTGTGTTTCTGGAAACAATAGCAAGATATTTCATGTGCAAATTGTTAAACTTTATTGTTTTTATAAATATACAGCCATGACTTCGTTGTTACGGGGTCTCATTTATCCACACTCTGTCAGGTGAAGTTTTCACAGTCAAGAAGAAGAAGAAGAAGAAGAAGAATCACTTTATTGACAGTATATATATTTTTACACACACACACTGAATTCGTCTTCTGCATTTGACCCATCCTTAGTTGAACACACACATGCAACACCCGACAAATTACATGCAGTGAAACACACACAGGAGCAGTGGGCAGCATCAAGCGCCCGGGGAGCATATTGGGTGGTTAAGTGCCTTGCTCAAGGGCACATCAGCCGGCTAATGAAGGGAAGGGAGCATTTGTCGCATTAATCACTCCACCACACCCAAATTTTCCTGCCCTGTGAGGATTCAAGGATTCGAGGAACGTTTATTGTCATACCAACTCACATTTACATGTTTGTGGTACGAAATTAGGACTCAGGTCCCGGGGGCAATAAGTAAAATATAAAATAAGCCTGATGCTGATTGTTATTAACCATATTTAATCTTCTGTTGTTCTTTTGATGAGCTACTAGTCATGCAGTGTTGCCAGCACGTACGCAAAACCAACATCAACTTCATTCAGTGGGTGACAGCTGTGGACTACAGGTGGACTGGTGGTACAAAAGCCAACACCTGTTAGACCATTTCCCCTATCTCTCGTAGAGTGGTATGTTCCACTTGCATGCCTTAGAATGGCACTTCCTGTCTTCTCAGTAGTTTATGTAGACCATGGGAGAGCTGTTCATTGACTTTTGTACACCTCCATCCATCTATTTTCTAAACTGCCTATCTGTCAGGATCACAGGGGGGCTGGAGCCTATCCCAGCTGACTACAGGTGAGAGGCGGGTTCACCCTGGACTGGTTGCCAGCCAATCACAGGCGCCGAGACGCAAAAATAGACACCCACACACCTCAGGACAATGTAGAACAGCCAGTTAACCTGATGTGCATGTTGTTGGGACTGTGGGAGGAAGCCGGAGTACCCAGAGAAAACCCACGCAGGCACAGGGAGAACATGCAAGCTCGACATAGAAGGGCCCAGACCGGGATTTGAACCTGGAACCCCCTGGCTGTGAGGCCACAGTGCTAACCACTGCACCACCGTGCTGCCTGCTTTGCAGACCTAAAGATAATTAATTCCTGAAACTGGTGTTACTGTTTTGTTTGACTACTTGTGTGCATCCATTGAATTATAAGTATTCTGACTTACTTGTTCATATAGCTTGACACATTGCATTGCTTTTGTATATTGTCTGTTGTTTTCCTTTTAAACACGTGTGCTGATGCTAATTAAACTCACTTAATCATACTTGAGTGACAGCTAACATTAGATTTATCTGTGTACAGCCTGTGCTTGATATTATTGTACTGTACAGTACTGTCAGGACTGTGCTGTTCCTGGTATTTTTTCTGTCTCCTCCCCCTTGTCCTGTGTCTGTATTTGTGTGTGTATATGTTTGTTTCCTGCTCCAATCTGGAGTCAAGCTGGGTGGTCTTACCTGCAGTACACTTGTCCTGAGTTCGTCATTGGCAGATTGTTCCTGCGCTCGTGCGGTACAGTATCGGCTCCTTTCGTCTCTGGGTCTCTGTCTCATGACTTTTTGGAAAAACTTTTTGTCTTTGGTGTCCAGGCTGTTCAGCTTGGCCTCTGCCCAGGTTTGCCCATCCCTTGTTCTGTTCTGGATTGACCAGTCTCCAGCCCCAGAGGAGAATAATTTTTTCCTCATAGAGACCACATGCGCTCATCTGCCATCCCAGCGACCTGGACTGGACTTTTTGTTTGTTCATCTGAAGACTCTGTTTTGGTGGAATTAATTCTCATTTAGTCTAAGTAAATGTTTTATTTAACTTTGACCTTGTTGTCTTGTGCCTGCCTTCAGGGTCTCTGTTTCTGGAAAGAAACATAAGTACACAAACTTTCCCAGTCTGTTGCTGTCTCAGCTGGCATGAAAAGGGTGTCCAGTATCAAATTCAGAGTAAGCACAGAGTTACAAAAATCAATGAAGTTGATGAGGGAGAACATTTTATGCAGATGAGAATCTTATACGCTCAGCTATAAAGAATCAGTGAGAGAGCAAGTGTTGATAGCCGATTTTAATCTGAAACTCTGAACATCACTTCCTCTAGACCAGGTCAGGTGTTTACTTACTCTGGTGACCAAACAGGTCAGCTTCAAAACTCAGCAAGCCTGTCTATTAACCTCAGTTCACCCTCTGCTGATCTGATCCAGGATCAGTGTGTGGTTCATTTAAAAAGGCTGCAGTTACAGACAATGAACAGCAGAGGGAGCCTCGATATGTTTAATGTTTGTGTGTTATTCTGACAACAGATCAGCTGATTTCATCTGCCTGATGATGAAAATGATGCAGTTCACACATCTCTCATCTTTATTGATTAGATGTATTGACTGATTGACATTTTCATCCAGTTTCACACAATAATGTTAAAACAATTTGTCTCTAAAGTCAGTCTTAATTTAACCTTACGAATCAAATATAAGATAAGCCTTTATTAGTCCTGCAGTGGGGAAATTCTCAGTGTCATAGCAGCACAAGGATAACAAATGAAGGTACAAATAGGAAGATATTTACACAAATAGGTACTATAGGTACTTCACTATAGGAGAACACATATTTACAAAATTTGCAAAATTATTGACATTATTGACATTATTAGGAGGTGGGGGACTATTGCACAGTGAGTTATTAAAGTTCAGTTAGTGTTTCAGTTTCAAACACATCTGATGAACAGCAGTGAAACTATCAACAACATGTACTGTAAGTACTGATACTTGTGATGCAGAGCAGTTCTCTGTCACTGCTTTATTGTTGTTATTTTCTCCTGAATGTTTATCTTGTTTCATTCTTTTTGTCTTACAGTTCAGTCTACAACATGTTAGGGTCAGGTTAGTCATGTGACTGGTGAGACAAAAGTTTTTTCATTTGAAATGTTGAAGATTAGTCAGCTCACGCACAGGTGCTGTAGTCTGATCACATATGAGTCATCAATAATCAATCATCGCACAGTGAATGACTCTGTTGTTTGTCTTTACTAAATGAGCTGCAGCAGCTCGAGGGCCGCTATGTTCGCTATGTAAGTCACACGATCCGCCCTGCCCCGCCCCGCCCCGCCCCGCCCCCCAAAACAAACATCCACACATGGAGCTGAACTGGCTGGAGGAGAGGCGGGGAGAAGCGGCAGACACAGCAGCAACGGAGCGGCAGGAGGAGCGAGGGACGTGTGCGACAGAGCGGCGACTCAACGCGGCAGAGCTGCCAGGCGGCGGCGGGGAGGAGAGGTCAGGGGTGAGGCCTGTGGGTGGGTGGAGAAGCTATAAAAGTGTGAATGAGCTGAAGACAGAGCTTGGGCTGACAGAGACAGACTATCTGAGGGAGTGCAGGCGGAACCAGGGTCAGTTTAAAGTGTCTCAGCTGTGGTTCAGGTTCAGACCAGGTGTGTCGTTATGCCGTGGTTGCTGTCCTCTCAGTTTGAGTGTCTGTCTTCGTCTCCGTCACAGCGTCAGTGTGAGCGGACGTCTTTCTCCTTCTACTGCGCAGTGCGCGAGCGGCTGCCAGTGTGGATGCTGGAGGACATGCGCAGCATGGAGGTCTTCTGCTGGAACGACGGACATCCGCGAGCCTTCCTGCCGTCTGAAGCACTGCTGTACGCGCTCGTCCACGACCACCAGGACTACGCACGCTACCTGCTTAACAGGTACTCAGTGAGCGCGCTCAGAGCTCTGCGCTGCAACTTCTGTTGCTGTCGTGGCAGCGGCTCGCCTCACCTGGCCGTGGCGGTGCGCTACGACCGCGTGCCGATCCTCAGCATGATGGTGGAGGCTCTAAAGGACTGCGACACACTCAGCGGGCGGCAGGAGTACCTGGACGCAAGTGGCGGCTGCTCACATGTGGCCGATGCAGGGAAGACGGCGGTGCAGCTGGCGGTGGAGCTTTCGCGGGCCGACTGTCTGCTGCTGCTGCTGGTTCATGGTGCGCAGCCTGACAGCTTTGATATTGCCCTGCAGCGACTCGTTTCCTCCGATGCAACAGAGCGACGCCACGCGCAACGCTGCCTCGACTTCCTGCTGCTCTTTCTGCCCAAACTGCCAGCGCTGCACCGGCTGCATGACGAACCGCAGCGCTGGCAAGGCCTGCTGGGAAATGAAGTGTTCAGCTGGCTGTGTGGTCTGACCCCGCCCTCCCTCCTGTTGCAAGCCCTCAGGTGTTTGGCCCGGTCCGGCCCGGATCAGATTGCCACACTGCCTGACTTCCTGCAGCTGCACAGCTAGCAGTTGTCACAGGGGCAACACAATCAGGACAAACAGAAAATCCAGGGCTGATCACTGATCAGCGATCAATACCGCTGACTCAGCCATCACGTGAACAGTCTGTTAGCTAAAATCCTCTTGTTTTATCTACAGAAGGTCAACAAAGTTAAAGTTTTGTTGTTGTGACAGGCTTTGGGACCCTGAGGAGACAACAGCAAACCTTGAGATATGCGGTTTCTAAAGTGAACCTTTGATTAGTTTGTGTGCAGCTTTAATTTGTTTCCTGTCAGTTAATTGATGAAGGTTCACAGACTGAGTCGGAGCTCCTGTCTGTTGTTTGTCTGTTGAAGTGTTTGTGGAAACGTGATGACAAGATCCATGAGTGCACCAGAGGGTTCAGTTTCAACCGCCCAGGAGCCTTCTTGGTCTGTGCTGCTCAGTCTGTGGACAGACATGAACCCAAATACAGACACAAATACAGACGCTCTGACAGCTGAAGCATGTTGACAGTTTGATTATTTCCTCCTGTTTGATAAATTTTATCACCCCACTGTCATACACTGAAACATCCTCATATCGATCATATTGATCACACTGGAGGACCAGAGCAGCTTGCATTGTGGACTTACTGGTCCCAGTCCTCTTTCTTGGCATGTGAAAATGTGTCAAACACACACGCTGTATGTGTGACTGTTCTGATGTCAGTGAAGAGTTCAGTTCATCTCTGTGGAGACAGAACAGAACTGACCCGAGTTCTGCTTTCCGCTGTCCAGTCTGATGTTCAATTACAATGTACTTTTATTAACTCTGAATAAAACTACTGAGTGAAAAACAAGGTTTAAGTACTTTCTTCAGCCCAGTACTGTCAGCAGATATTCTCGCCAGGCTGCACTGGGCATGTGGATATACATGAATGTATTTATAACTGGATTGATGGATGTTAAAACTTTCATTTCAGTTCAAAAGGCACAAAAATTTCAGTACACAGTATTAACACTGGAACCAGAAAACATTGATTAAATGTACAGTATATCCTGTGTGTGTGTTTTTCCAGGTCTTTAGGCTCTGTGACGAAGTTGAATGTGTTAAACTTTCAGTTTGTGTGTTTGACTGAATGTTTTCTTTTGGTTGCCAGGACGTTGTCAGTCCTGACAGCTGGTCTGTTCTTGGTTCAGGTTTCTCATAGCTGAGTTCATCCTCTCTATGGAGGATCAGGTAACATCCTAATCTACTTTGGTTCTTAGTTCTTCTCAGGCAGTTTCTTTGAGTTGGGAGATAAGTGAGGTCCTGGTCTGCTCTGAGTGGTCTGGCTGTGATCCTGCTTTACGGTGATTAAAACACTTGAGTGTTCTGATCATCGGTGCGTGTCTGCCTGCTTGTGCTCTCCAGGTGTTTTTCTGTTTCAAAAGTACCTGCAAGGTTCTGCATGTTCACATCCCAATGTTTTATTGCTCCCATGACTTCAGACTAAATCAAATATCTGAAGCCACATTTTAGTTGGAATTTGGAGATAATAAAATTAGAAAAAGAGACGTCATCAGTTTGTTTATTACATGTTTATCCATGCAGGTGCCACAGTGAACACAAAGATCAATCATTGGTATGGATCAATACCCTAATCAAAAACCTGAAGCTGCTTCAGTGTTTAATCGTGTTTATTAAGTTAACAGATGAAGGTGAGTTTACACTGAATTATTGAACTATTGGTCAGAACATACAACCAATTGGCTGAGAGCACGATGACATCACGATGCATTGTAGCTGCTTAGGTTTCCATGGTGACAGAAGATGATGAGGGAAAGATTTTTTTTAATATAAATCCAGTTCAGACCTCAGACCTGAACCTCACTGCAGATCCAGAGCCTAACACGCTCCATCATAGTCCATCTGAGTCCACCACAATCCATCATGGTTCACTACAGTCCATCAGAAATGACTACAGTTGAGGTTTTGTTTTGAACCTTCTCAGAGTTAAAGTTATCGTTTTTATAATTTTTAACGTGTTTTTCATAAATCAGTTCCAGTGGGTGGTGTTCCGGCCTGTTGCCATGGCGACTGTACATGTGATAAACGGAACGCCTCAGGAGACCCACACAGTAGACCCGTTAGTCAACACACAGTCCAGTCTGGAAACCAGAAACTGTCACTCGATGACTCGTTGAACTTCATAAGAAGTTATGTTTGATAACAAAAATAAAACCAAATGAAATTAAATTAACTGAATTAAAAATTACACATGAATCCTGTTGTTTAAGTCCAGATCACTGAAAAAATAAAGTTGTACATTCATCACATAAACTATCCCTTTAACAATGAGCTTGAAGCTAACTCTGATAGCTAAACTAAATCAGACTGAACTGACAGGCACAGAACCAGTAGGATCAGTCAAAACTGGCTGGAGCCAGAATAAACAGAGTGTAGAGAGAAACGTCTCTTTAATGAACCAGAGTCAGCTGAACTGAAAAGAAAAAGGAGCCCAGGTGAAAACCAGTTAAAACCAGTCAGAAACTGCACCAGGCAAAAGTAATCTTAATGGTGACGTGTCCTTTTAATGGAACAAAACTGGCACAAAAACACAGTTACAACTAGCTGGGACCAATGTGAGCTCCTCTCAACAGGTATGTGCCTTTCTAAACTGGAGGAAAGTTACTTGATTGAGAAACCAGTCACAACTAGTTTGGAACCAGTCTGAACTGAACCAAACTGAAGTAAAAATGTGAAATGTCCATTTAATGTTTTTCCATAGGGCCAGACTGAATTAAACTGGAATGTAAAAGAGGCCAGTTAAAAACCAGTCTGAGCCAGGAAGGCCCAGTCTGACATTGAGCAGAAATAGTTAGAATCAGTTTCAACCATGAAGAACCAGTTGGAATAAGTTAGAACCACTCAGAACCAGTTGATGAATACCCCTGTAGTCAGAGATTAAAGTGCTACCTGTTAAAACAAAAAGTCTAATTTCAGTAATTTTGCAGCCACTGCAACTCCCTGTCTGGCAGCCACCTTCTTTCAGAACTGTCCTCTAAACATTAATGCAGGCAGGTGACATCACTACACAGGAAGTGGTGTCACCTGCCTGCTCAGTGAGATCCAGTAGTGACATCACACAGCCTGCTTCTTGTCAGTATCTTGACTGTAAACAGGAAGTGTTGTCACTGATCACTGTGACATCACATGGTCCCACCAGGTGAATTCAGATCAGACAGACCAACGGCAAACAGTGGTGACATCACAGTGATGTCACAGGTCAGATAAGCTCCCATTCCTCATCAACATCATCCATGCTGAGGGAAGGGCCTGAGTGGGCAGGCCTACAGGGGGTCTGTGGGAGGAGCTTCGTCAGGCGACGGGACAATCCACCAATCAGAGTTACTGCCCACAATTCATCATCTGGAGACACTGAAGAGGAAGAGGAAGAGCGAGAGAGCTTAAATGGTCAGAGTGTAGACTGTGGCACAGACAGTGAGTTAGACAGGTGACCTCAGGTGAAGCCACCCAGCCCAGAATGTGTTAGTATCTGGTTTAACAAATCCCACATCACAGTTTCACACCTTTCATTATCACATTATCATTCAGAGAAAATCTGTCTCACAAGTATGAACCCAGTCTTACCAGTTAACCAGTTGGCGTTTCCAGGTATCTTCTTCCAGTAATCTCCTGCAGGATTTCTGTCAGAGATTCCATAACGTCGAGCCAGATCTCCGTTTACACACCGAACCCAAACTGTCCGAGAGCTGAGGACCAGCTGACTGACAGCTAAACCTAAAATACACAAATATACAACAGTACACACATTCGAGCACAGTGTGACCACCAGTAAACTGATCACTGAATACATAACTACACAACTCACCAGTTTCAAAAAACTCACACAGTAAGCTATTTAAATTTAAATTAAATTTGTTTTACAAATAAAGTTAATGCAAAGATATGAATAAACGGATTCTGCTCTCAGCTGGAGCTGTGTACAGGCAGCAGCTCGGAGTTTTAAACTTTGGGATTTAATAGTGGATTAATTTTTACTCTCCCTTACTCATCCTATATTCAGTAGCGAGTCTCAGATGTAATGTTACCTGTCAGGTATTTATGCACTGTTGACCACTGAGAGGAAATGTACTTCATTTCATGAACGTACAGAGAGCACAAGGGAAAATAAAGACAGTGAACTGGGGTCTCTGATGAGTGCTGAATTCAGTCAGAGGCTGAACGGACTTCAAACACCTCCCGATGCTCACTAGCTTAAGGCTAATGTACGGTAATATATTCTGGCTGTCTGGGGAGAATAAACACTAGAATAACGTCAGGTGAAAATTCACTTTGTTTCCTTTCTGAACACACCATCAGTGTACTACCCAAAAACATGCTTTAATCAGACACACAGGGATTCACATCAGGCAGACAGGTAGGTACCTGGTACCAGCTCCCAGTCTATCCCCACAGGCATCTCATCACTGAGTCCGATCCTGACGAAGACACTTCCTCTGTTGTCCAACACCCAGAGGAGGCGATCGTTAGGACTCGTCTGAATAGTGACCAGCTGCACTCCGATTGGCTGCAGAGACATGTTGCCACAGTTACCTGGTGGTTCTGTGTGGATCCAGTGTGCGTGTTACCTGTACATGTGGCTCTGTGTGAATCCAGTGTGTGTTACCAGTACAGGTGGTTCTATGTGGATCCAGGCCGGCAGCATCATGCTCGGGTTCAGAGGTTGGGTTCCAACTCTGAAGTAAACAATTCCTCGACTGTCCACGGCCCAGACGTTCTGACTGCCGCAGCTCACGCTGACCAGACGGACACTTCCTTTAACACACAGGTGAAATTAGAGGCTTTTAGAACCCTTTGAACAAATAAGTACGCAAGCGCTTTTGAAGAGCAGTGATGTTGTTGCAGAAAACCTCGAACTCAGATGAGAGGAGACTTTGATGTTGATATCTTATGAAGTGTTTAATCACACTTGATTGAGAAGAAACAGCGTTAACGTAGAACTGATGTTACTCAGTGCATATGCCACACCAATTCTGAAGTGTACTCTTCCTCTCAGAAAACATATATACTAAACTTTAAATCTTAGTTGTATATCAACATTGCATACCTCCAGAGCAGATATCACTGTCACGCTCTTTCCTGCATGACGAGGTCACATCGACCAAATACACTACACACTACACACCAAGACCATTGGCTTCTCAGTGAGATTTTGCCACCCAAATGGTGGAGGACCAGTACCTTACATCTGCAAACAGTAAACTGATAATCAATTGATGTGATTCCCCAGGAACTGGGTTGATGACCCGCCCTGGAGATAGCAGGGAAGAGAGTAACAGAAAAACTGAGGATTCAGTGTCATTAGTTCAGAAGTTTGAAGATATAGTGAAGAAATAATACTTTATGAAGGAACACTTCAAGGTTGAAAATTATTCTCAAACATACACGAAGTGCTCCAGTAAAGAACTGGAAGCATTCAGCATAACTACTACTAACTACTACACAACTCAAGAAAAACTTGAAATATAAAAACAACCCGAACTCCTCACATGCAGCACTGTCTAAACACAAACACCAGTCATGATTCCAGCTGAGTCCATGCAGAATGCGATCAGGATCCTGTGACCATGTCCCCTTTTGGAACAGATTCCAGGTCACCCTGTTTAAAGGAAACAGCCTCATATTTCAGATCTGACTGACGGGCTACCGTGGTGACCTCTGAAGGTCTCACCAACATGATGCTGCAGCTGTCTGTCATCTCCAATCTGCTTTTGTGTTTCAAGTGAACTGGTAAACTAAAATACCAGCACACAAATGAAGCACCAGCAACAACAAGCAAATCACTTGAATCAATGTTCAACAAAATAATTATGCTTTTTTTTGGCAATTTGGCAACAGATTATTGTGTAGTCACTTACCAAATATTCATCAGAACACAGATTCAGTGTCATTTATCAGTGAGTAACAAAACCTTTCAGAAGTGAAACACCAGCGATCCACTCATTAAGGCAAGACTTAGACAGAATATTTTTGATCAGCTCACTGAGGCTCTAATGAAGACACTGTAAACAGAAAGCTACATGAGTGAGAGTGGTTTTGAAGTTCTGGATTGCTGGTTTGACTCCTATATTATGTTTGTTAGCTCTCAAATACCAAATATACGATAATGTTTATTTTCAGTCTTTGTGGTAGGTTTGATTTCAGCCTCCGGAGTGATTTAAAGACATTGGAAATTAATGAGGATCAGCCTCAAAGGACTGGATACCACAGAGACCGTCAGGGAGTCATTTAAGACTGAAGGCAGACTTTTTGGGATCTCATTCATGGTGTTCAAATTCTTTTCTTTTTCATTTAATTGTCGAGTGGAGTTCCATATTTTTATTTGTCCTTGCCTCCTCATCCTGCAGCAGCATTTAAAAAGGTGAAAACAATCTACAGATTCATTTTTCTTGAAAATTCAGCAAAATCTTTGATGGTTTTGTCAATAAGTTGTTCCTGATGCCTGCAGGCTTGTTGACTGTTTGTGTTGATGATGAACAGCCGTCAGCAGGCTGCAGTAAATAAATGAATGACATCACTAACAGCTATCAAGTCACATGACTGTCAGTTACACACCTGTAACAGGTGAAGGACAGTTTTTAAAAGACAGACAGTCATGTGATCTCTGATAGTGAGAAGGGCAGGGGAACTAAAAACAGATCTGACCCAGCAGTATGATGTTTACACACACACGCGCACACACACACACACACTCCATGTTGACCTCTGAATTACAGATCTATTACACAACCTCCACCTGTCAACGTGACAGAGAAACACAGCTGAAAGTGAGTTTGTGTGTGTGCACGTCATACTGCAATCTGACACACACTAATACAAACACACACCCAATCACACACCAGAACCAGCGAATCCTTAATAAAATAAAAGACATTAAAGGGCAGCTTCATATATTTTCTTGTGGGTTTTAATGATGAAACATTTTCTTTCTCATTCTGTATATTCATCAATACACTGTGTATGGTGTGCATTCATTTGTGTTTGTGGTTATTCTAAAGAAATTTACTGACAACCACAGCTTGTTTTTAGAGCTGTTGGCTGTTTTAAAATGATATTATATTTTAAATTATATATATATTATTATGTATGTTTTTGACCCATTGATAAGAACTGATCTTGGTTGCTTCACTTGTCTTTTGCCATTCAGTCACAAGACATCTCTGCTTGCCTTCCTATTAGCTAAGAGCGAACAGCCAAATTCAGAAGAAAGACTCAGTTGACCAGCTTTATGCATGTGGTCTCTGTGCAAGCCACACAGATTGCCTCCCTACAGGACACAGCTCTGTCTCTTCATGGTTGCAGGAGAGACTTGAATGGGGACTCCTTATGCCTCACATAAGCCTCCCCTACAACACTGCCAACTCTCCTGGCAACACTCTGGTCTGTTCTTCATTCTCAGTTGGTCCCTTCTCAGGGGACGCTGCCTGTGAATGTGAATTTACCAAGTGCAGGACTAATAAAGGCCTATCTTATCTCACGTGGCCACCCTACCGGTGCCTGGTGATGTTGGTGTCGCTTGCTGCTCCACTGTGGCCTCAGACAAACAGTCCTCATGCCAGGCAGTGACCACCACATCCTGTGGGGCATTGGAGGTGACACTGAAACCTTTTCAGATTGAATCGCATATAATCGCCCATAAACAAGCACACTCTCATTGTCTCTTTTTGTTTCGGTTGAAGGTGATGCACTTTGTGATTCTTGCAGCTCTTTAGTTCTATCAACATGGTTAAATGCACTCACTGTAAGTCACCATTGACAAAAGCATCAGATGATGTGATGTGATATATAACTGTGCAACTGTCCACCTGTTTTACTGATGTACGTACCAAGCTGACTGAGGTCCAGGGGCGTCCAGTGGAGTCCAATGGGACAGGATGGAGACAGTGTACGAATACTGACTCGGCCATGAGTGTCCAAACCCCACAGAGCATCACGACAGGCAGACAAGTGAGTCAGTTCTACCTGAGCACACAGGTAGATCACAGTAAAACATGAGCAGAACAGGCAGTGTAACCATCAGAGTGAATAGAAACCACAGTCGGAGACAGCTGTGTTTACTTCAGGTGGAAGAGGGACAGAAGACGGACGGAGCTCTCCATCCTGGTCCCAAACACAGAACAGGTCCTTCCTGCTCTGAGCCAACCACAGGAACATACCTGAGAGACAGGTAACACACACAGGTGTGTTTTATGTACAGATCTGGTCAGGGAACTTGTTGAGGTCTTAGTGAGTGTAGTGTACAGGTGTGTGACCTTCTCTGTGAGGCACAGCTGAAGATGTGATGAAGGTCCACCTGGTGGCAGAGACGGTTCCTCTGGGAACAACATTCTGCCAGAAAGTTCCTGAAGGAACCAAACACAAACAGCAGCTCAGAAACTAAAAACTGTACTTTAAGCTCTTTTCTGCTGTTACACCATGCTGTATTGCAGTATACTGTACTGTATGATACTGCACTGAATATATACTGACCCACGAGACTGCCACGGGCCAGGTGTAGCTGGTTCCGTCCTGAGGCGACCCAGACTCCGCTGGAGTTGGCACTGACCAGGCTCGGCTGGCACTGCGAGTACTGTGACAGGAAGGCCACCACCCGCTCCACTGGCGCCCTGGTTACCGTGGCAACACTCTGGGTAGCCTGCAGCAGTGTCTGAAACAGACTGCCCTGATCGAAGACCACATAGTCTGAAATACTGATCTGATGGAGATAGACAGACAGACAGACAGACTGACCGACTGCTGCGCTTCACAAGCAAACTGAGATGAAACCAGGACAAACTTTAAATATCAAACACAAAGCCTTTCTGCCTACCTGCCACCAGTGGTCATCGTCACCCTGAGGTCTGGACGAACATATGCCGGTTCGAAACCACAGACTGCCACTGCCATCCAGCGCCCAAGCTGTACCACCATCTCCCAGGGCAACACACATCAACTCCACACCCTGAGCCTCACTATGATGCAGCCACACACACACAGTAACATAATCGGTAAAAGCAGCAACATTCCAGTGTGAACTAACAGTGACAAAACACCTACTGAGTACCTGATGGTGTTGTACACCTAGCTGTGGTACTTCAGCCCTGATCTTTCTGCTGTATTACAATAGTATTACAGTATTACCTGACGGTGTCATACTTCCAACCCTCTCCCTCGCTGCAGTAGCTGTTCAGTCCTTCTCTGTAGAATAAAGCTTTGTGCTCGCTCAGAGCCCAGACCACGCTGCCTCTCACACACACCTGGCTGAACACACAGGGACAGTCCACCTTCACAGAGCGAGCACACGGTCGGTCCACACTCAGACCTGACAGACATGAACAACAAGTCGACGATTAAGACAAGAAAAGTTTGTGAGCCTGAAGAACGTTGTCCAAGAGGACACATGTATTGAATTGAACTGAATATTACATGAATTTAAAACTGCAGGTCCTGATGATACATTAGAACAACACACATACAATAACTCATATTTATCTTTATGTGGTCCGGTATTGTGAGTGGAAATGGCGTCACATGGAGCAAAACTAAAGAGTAAAACTCTGTAAAGCTGTAAGTTCAGTTTGAAACAGACATCACCAGGGTGCCCCCTGCTGCTCACAAAGAGACATTACTCTTCAATAGAAGCAACATCAGAACCCCCAACAACCCAACATCAGACTGTTGATGTTGTTCCTACAGATCACAGCGTGGTCTAGGAGAGCCATTACAGAAAAATGTCTTAACTGCTATGGAAATGGACAAAAGTATTCAGAACCTTTACTTAAGTAAAGGTATTAATACCACACTGTGAAAATACCCCACTGAAAGTGAAAGTCCATCCATCCATCCACCCATCCATCTTCTTCCACTTTATCCAGAACCAGCCATAGCCCCTCCAGCATGTAGCGGGTCTTCCTCTGGGCCTCCTCCCGGTGGGCATCCGAAACAGATGCCCGAGCCACCTCAACTGACTCTTCTCAATGTGGAGGAGCAGCAGTTCTACTCCAAGCTCCTCCCAGGTGACAGAGCTCCTCACCCTATCCCTAAGGGATCGCCCCGCCACCCTGTGGAGGAAGCTCACTTCAGCCACCTGTATCCGAGATCTTGTTCTTTTGGTCATGACCCAAAGTTCATGACCATAGGTGAGGATAGGAACGTAGACTGACTAGTAAATTGAGACCTTCACCTAACGGCTCAGCTTCCTCTTTACCACGATGGACCGATACAATGACCGCATTACTGCTGTCGCTGCACCGATCCGGCTGTCAAGTTAGGGTCAGTCCTGCATTCAAAACCTTAGACTTATTTAAATAAAAATATCGGTACATAAGTATTATCATCAGAAACACCCGATTCTCTTCGGGGCTAAATAAAGGAATTCTGATTCTGATTCTGATTTGGAGCCCAGTTATCCTGGGAGAACCAGGACCTCCAAACAGGTTCCTGACCTCACACAAACAGCCTGTTTCGGGCTCATCCCAGAGGCTTTTTAAAGAGCCGATTTAGCTTTTCTCAGCACATCATTTTAGTTCATCCTTCAGTTATTATTACTTATAATACACTTTGTTGAATCAACACCTTGCTGAGTTTCTTTGCGTTTCCTGTTTCTTCACAGCAGCAGGTCGTTCTTACTGATCATGAGAGACAGTCACATAGGTAGGCAACGCTACCTGTCTGCAGGTAGAGGTCTCCGTTGGTCCGGATGATCCAGGCGGAATCGTCGCTCAGAGCCACGAATGCTGCTTGCTCCACAGCTTTGTACCAATGACGTTTTCCTTTAACTGATACTTTAGCACAAGCAAACGCTGTCATGCTCTTCTGCTCCACCTTCCACAGCAGATTACCTGGTGGAATGGGCAACAGTTAGCATCTAGCTAATGCTACATATACACTATATTGCCAAAAGTATTCACTCACCCATCCAAATAATTGAATTCAGGTGTTCCATTCACTTCCATGGCCATGAGTGTATAAAATCAAGCACCTAGACAAGCAGACTGCTTCTACAAACATTTGTGAAAGAATGAGCCGTTCTCAGGAGCTCAGTGAATTCCAACATGGTACTGTGATAGGATGCCACCTGTGCAACAAAGTCCAGACGTGAAATTTCCTCGCTACTAAATATTCCACAGTCAACTATCAGTGGTATTATAACAAAGTGGAATCGACTGAGAATGACAGTAACTCAGCCATGACATGGTAGGTCATGTAAAATGACACAGTGGGGTCAGTGGATGCTGAGGCACATAGTGCATAGAGGTTGCCAACTTTCTGCAGAGTCAGTCACTACAGACCTCCAAACTGTGGCCTCAAGAACATTGCGCACAGAGCTTCATGGAATGGGTTTCCATGGCTGAGCAGCTGCATCCAAGCCATACATCACCAAGTGCAATGCAAAGCGTCGGATGCAGTGGTGTAAAGCACGCCACCACTGGACTCTAGAGCAGTGGAGACGCGTTCTCTGGAGTGATGAATCATGCTTCTCCATCTGGCAATCTGATGGACAAGTCTGGGTTTGGCGGTTGCCAGGAGAACTGTAATTGTCTGGCTGCATTGTGCCAAGCGTGAAGTTTGGCGGAGGGGGGATTAGGGTGCGGAGTTGTTTTTCAGGAGCTGGGCTTGGCCCCTGACTTCCAGTGAGAGGGACTCTGAATGCTTCAGCATACCAAGAGATTTTGGAAAATTCCATGCTCCTAACTTTGTAAGAACAGTTTGGGGATGGCCCCTTCCTGTTCCAACATGACTGTGCCCCAATGCAGAAAGCAAGGTCCATAAAGACATGGATGAGCAAATTTGGTGTGGATGAACTTGACTGGCCAACACAGAGCCCTGACCTCAACCCGAAAGAGGCCTTCACTAAAGTTCAAATGCGTGTAAAGGTAGATGAGCGGATACTTTTGGCAATATAGTACATGCACACCTGACAGTCTGTGTCTGCTTTAACAGGTGATAAATCAAATGTTTAAAGTGGAACCTTATAAGATTTTAGGTTTATTGTTGTGAGTTGTGATGTGAGCTGCTCACCTGAAGGTGATAATGCCACCTGGTGCACATTGTCTTCAAAACGCTGCCAGGTGAGTCCAGTTTCAGGCAGAGTGCTACAAAACAGTCCGCCTTTAAAATCCAGACACCAGACATGCCTGAAATGCATGTCACCTGTCAGAAACCTGTGAATCACCTGTCATTCTTTTACTCATTGTGTCAAAAAAAAAAAATATATATATATAAAATGTATACAAAACCAGTCAGGCCAACATTACCTTGATTCAGGTCTTACTCGTAATGAATTGTAATTTTATAGTTTGTTTTTCATTTATATTGGATGGGTTGGGATTAATAAAGGATATCCATCTATCGATCTATTTTTAGGAGTGATTGCAGAATTATCTGTTTACATAATGATGGGACAGAAGCTATGCAATGTAGTGAATTGTTTTAGTGTTTGCTGATCGTGTTTGTGTGTAAAGTAAAGATACCTGTGAATCACCTGTCAGAAACCTGTGAATCACCTGTCAGAAACCTATGAATCACCTGTCAAGTCACCTTTCAGATGCCTGCGAATCACCTGTTACATACATGTCAATCACCTGATGTCCACACACTACACATACCTGAAAACACAAGTAAGACTTTTGTAACCTGACAGTCAGCTGACTACGCACCTGTCAGTCACCTGTAGGCTCAGTATTCCACATCCTGGTCCTGAATATCCCATCCAGCTTTCAGCCAACTAGACAGAGAAAAGAAAAAAGCTGTATGGTACCTGCTCAGAGTCACCTGTTTGACAGATTCTCGTGTGTCTCACCTGGGTGAGTCTTACCTGCTCAGGTTTGTGTGTGTCTCTGTCCTGAGCATCCTGGTCCAATTGTCTGTCAATTGTCCTCTCCATATGACTGGACGGACAGTTGACGATGTCCCCCCTGCTGCCCTCAGGGGCTACAGTACGGCCGTAGATGTCTCCCTCTTCGTCACTGGACATACTGGGTTTTTTTTCCAGACTGGACACAGTGGAGTAAAACATCTGGTCCACCAGACCAACAGGGGGTGTCATGTCATCACCCTGTACAGACACATTCATTTGGCTCATGCCATTTAGTCCAAAAAAGGCATATTGAGGGCATTTAAATACAAAAGGAAAAAGCATTAGAAGTCATCAAACTTTAGAAGTGCAAACAAACAAAAGTAAGCATGTCATGGCATCTTTAGATGTAGCGTGAAAAGGGGTTAGATAGATAAATAGACAGATAGATACTTTATTGATCCCGAGGGAAATTCAAGGGTTCTTCAGTCTGCGGTACGAGATGGGCCTAACCCTAACCCGTAAGGAGGCTGTTCTGGAAGAGATCGGTTGAAAAGTGATTTAAGTGTCCTATACAGAAACTGGAGAGATGCAGGTGTCTAGTTCTAAACATGTGGGGGTTCCAGTGTTGTTGGCAGCATCCAATTAACTGATAGCTGTATTAGTGTAAACTTCACTTTAGAACTGATTGTAACTGCCCTCAGAGATGATATCATGATATATTTATGCTTATGCATGTATAACCGAAGCTCCAGCATCAACTCACCTCCTCCTCCCCCTGCTCTTCTCCAATCAGAGGACTCAGAAACTCATCCTCCTGCTCATCCATTGGCTGCTGCTGCTGTCCATCATCGTCCTCAGTTTTATGCATGTAGGAGAAGGTGCACTCCAGCAGCAGATCCACGTCCGGGGTTGGGGGAATGACTTCTGCCTCTGCACCAGGACCAGAGTCCATTCCTGGGTTCAGCTGATTCTCCAGACCTTGGAGGAACAGGGATCCTGGAGGGAGAAGAGAGCTGGGACAAGAAAACAAGCATGAGACAGATGGTGAGCAGGAGTAGGAAATAACGATGAGACTCAACAAAACTGCTGTCGACTGGTAGTCAGCTACAAACCCAGACTGGCTGGCAGAAGACTTCACCTCCTCTTCATCCTTTGCATCTCTGTTTAAATCTCCCCCCTGTGCTTCCTGGTTGTGGTCTTGTTCTGGGTAGTCCTGGTTTTGAAGGTCCAGACAGATGAGAGACGCCCGGTCACTCTGAGGAGTTCCACTTCCTCCGTCGCTACAGCTGCTGTCCAGAACTACTAACATGGAGTCTGAGTAGCTGCTCTCAGAGAGACGACTCCCACTGCTGCTATCTGAGAGACAAAACATTCAGTCAGTCATGACTCTATCACTTGTCTGTCTGTCTCTGTCTACCTGACTGTCTGTTTGTATCTGTCTGTCTCTCTGTCTGTCTGCTTGCCTTGTCGTCTCCTCTTCTTCTTCTTCACTCTGATGGCTTTTACCACCAGCTCCTGCTGCATCTCCCCCTGGTTCAGGGGAGCACTGTACCGTCTGGAGCTCAGCTCCCAGGATGTTGTCACAGGGACATTTCCACGGAGACTGTCCCAGGAGGTGACAGAGCTGCTGCGGCTGCGAGAGCTGCTGGTGAACAAACTGGACTGCTGCTCCATCACCTGGACAAACATTGAGAACAACAATTCACATCACATAGACTTTAAATAAATAAACTTCAAACAAGTATGGGAGACATCTTAGGGAGTGGACAGGTGTCAGTCACCTGCAGCTGCTCCTCCACCTCCTCCACCTCCTCCACTTCCTCCACGCCCTCCTCCTCTTCCTCTTTCTCTCCCTCGTCACTGTGCCGCTCCCACCCTCCTAATCTCTCTTCCTTCCCCCCACCTTCTACAATGATAGCCATGGTTCTGATTGGCTGAGCTGTTTCCACTGATCCATTTGGAGGGACGATGGTGGGTGTGGCCAAAGGTGATGACAGACGGACAGAGAGCTCAGACACTGAAGAATAGAGAGAGAGGAGTTCATCTTTTGGCCGTTTGTGGAAACTGCAAAATCTACAAAAAATTGCACATTTGTGTGATCTTTAAATAAAAGCACAGCTGGGGTCCACTGATTTAGCACTACTACTGTTAGAATAATGTGTTTGGTTGTAGTACTTAGAGTTGGGTCAGTCCCACAGGGCAGTTGGTTTGTTCTAGTATCATTGATTAACAGAGCTATTTTAAGTCAAGGGCCAGGGTTAGCATGGTAGTCGCAGTTATCAGAAGTAATACTACTTAAAGCTGAAGGTGAGTCTCTTGGGGCTGGAGATGTTCTATATTTATGTATTAGCAGTGGTATTTTCAGTGGGAGGATATGGGGTGTAGTTACAATCGCAGATGTAGTAGTAGTGCCATTATAAGTAACAGTAGTGGTGGTACTGGTAGTACTCACAGTGGGAGGCCAATCCCTCTGGGATGTTGGAGATGTTATCATATTTATCTATTAGCAGAGTCATAAGGTCAAAAGAGAGGCAGCGTAGGTTTAGGGTAGCTGATGCAGCAGTGGCAGTGGTACTATTACTACTAGTAGCAACAGCAGCACTCACGGTTGGATGCCAGTCCCTCAGGACTGTTGGAGAGGCGGATAATGTCTCTGTCCCCTTTCAGGATGAAGATCTCATTGTCACAACACGACACTGAAACAATGTCTCCACTGCTCTCCAAGGCTCCAATTATCACCTGAATGCATCAGACACAAAGGTGATCAGATACTACACACAATAAGGATTCAGACAGCGTAAGCAGCAAAGCGTAAAAGGTTATACTTTTACATTTAATCAGATCAAAGTGGCAAAAATGTGGTTAGAAGGGGCAACTGTGGCTCAGGAGGTAGTGTGGATCTTCCATCAGTCAAAAGGTTGGAGGTTTGATCCCCAGCTCTGGGGCAACATGCCAAGTGTCATGATGATGGATGTTCAATCTGTGTGTAAGCAGGGGCAAAAGTCTTTAGAATGGCTTGAAAAATTGCCAAAATGACCCTGGAAAAGATGTGCACCAGGGCAAGCAATGCGGATAAATCATTAGAAGGCAACGCTATGGCCACAATTATGGCAAATGGAAAGAAGTCGTTTGTGGTGGAGTGATTAATAATGCCCCCCCCAATTAGCCGACTGATGTGCCCTTGAGCAAAGCACTTAACCCCCGGCCGCCCCCAGTTTGCAGCCCACTGCTCCTGTGTGTTTCACTGCATGTTGCATGTTACATGTGTTTCAATCAGTGATGGGTTAAATGCAGAAAAGTAATTTCCCAGCTTGGGATTAATAAAGGACAATAAAAACAAAAAGAAAAAAAATATCTCAGACGTGACAGAAGATCAAGTCCTTCTGCCAAAAAAAGCTGGAAACATTGAATTGCGAGAGAGGTCCAGATTTTTCTTGATAACTGAAAAGACTGACACAGATTCAAAAATCTGAGAGGGCACTCTGGGTAGCAGGCCTACCAAAAAAGGGAACCAAGTCTCGTAAGACTTACCCCTGTGTCATGACTGTGAGGTTCCACCACTATGGTGGCAAAAAAATGTCAATTTTGAGGGTAGTAGGATTTTCTTCTTCCACAATCTTTTCAGCAGAAGTCGGAAAAAACATTGAGATTTTAAGACCAAAGAGCAGCTCCAATTGACCAGGACGCAGAATTATGGCTTAAATTATAAAGCAACTCCGAGGATCACCGTGAAGAACACTACCAAGACTTCTGACTACGAAGTCTGAAGAAGCAGAGGTGCACCGACTGCAGGTTAAATTCAAACTTTTACTCATGGAATATCTAACTTTCCCACCTAGAGGTAAAACTGGTATATTTTTTTATATATGGAATCCTTTGCTCAATTATGTGAGACCTTGACTATCCTAAAATAAAATAATGGCTGAAGATTGAGTGGATGATTTGTTGTCTGTAAATCAATTATGATTTTGTTTATTCTTTTATTTATTTTCTTCTGATATCCCACCATGCTTGTGAACTAAGACTGTACTGAGCCACATGTACCATTTTGGAGGGATTGTGTTGGTGGAGGGGAGTTTTCAGAGGAAGTTGGTTTGAGTGTTTAAGTGAGTGTGTGTGTGTGTGTGTGTGTGTGTGTGTGGAGGTAAAAGCAATATTCACACACTGTTAGCATTCGGTCATTAAGATTCACACACCCTCAACATTCACACAATCAACACAAATCAACAAGAATTCACAAATATCTTTGTGTATAGGGGTGGTAACTGTGCATGAGAACATTAGAACCTCCTTAACCACTACTTTAAAAGAGGAAACCCAGTATCTCGTTAAGACAGTCAAGCACAAAGAGGACTCATTAGCACAGCAGAATAGTAGTTGTAGTACCTCATTAAGACAGTCGAGGACGTAGATACTATACTCATTCCAGCTGAGGATCCAACCCTCTCTGAGGAAACAGGTGAGCAGGCCGAGCTGTCTGTCTGCTGGACGGTAAGCTCCGATTGGACAAGGACGAGGAAACAACTCAAACTGGGGAATCTGAGTGTGAAAGGTAGACAGACAAAAAGTGTTTTCAACACAAAGTCTAGCTGTCTTAGTAGCAGCAACATTAGCAGTAGAACCAGTAAAGTATTTGTTTTACACGGCTCCAATATAAGTGCCTGAAAACAGTAACTTCAGTAAGGGTTAGGGTTAGGGGTTAGCATAGCACCACCTGACCATCCATCCATTTTCTATACCGCTTATTCGTCAGGGTCGCGGGGGGGGGGGTATGCTGGAGCCTATCCCAGCTAACTACGGCTGAGAGGCGGGGTACACCCTGGACTGGTCGCCGGTTAATCGCAGGGCTGACCCACAAAGACAGACAACCACACACTTGAATTTCACACCTAGGGGCAATGTAGAGTAGCCAATTAACCTAATGTGCATGTTTTTGAGATTGTGGGGGGAAGCTGGAGTACCCGGAGAAAACCCACGTAGGCAAGGGGAGAACATGCAAACTCCACAGAGAAGGGCCCAGACAGGGATTCAAACCTTCTTGCTATGAGGTGACAGTGCTAACCACCGAACCACCATACAACAAAAAATATAAAATATAGTAAAATATAAAATAAAATATAAGATATAAGATATTTACATATACAGAGTTCAGTAGTTTAAACTAGACAACTGGACTTCCAGTCCAACCTGCCAACTACAGGCCTGGCAAAAAATAATATCAGAATCTGTTAAATCACAATCCTTGATCTGAATTGCAATCTTTTTTCTCAGTTTTGAAGAGCCATGTAGATCATAGCCAGACTTGAAATAACTGAGGAATTTCTCCATTTTCACCATTAAAACACAGCATTTCATTAGAGATGGTTATTCTTTGGCATGAACTTTTCATCCAGCATGTTACAAGCTGTAACTCATGTTGTAGTGTTTACATCACCCAAGGTGGACCCATATGCAGCAATCTGACTGGCATATTCACCTAGACGATTACATCACTATTGATCTGTTCATATAGCGCAGATGTGCTGGTCAGTTTGGTCATGTGAAGTTTGGAAACACAAGACGTCATTACATGTCACAATCTGTAGAATTTGTGTGAAAAGTAGATATTGGATATTGGATACTGGATAGATTACCCACAGAGAACCTGAGCTTGCAGATTTGTCTGGTTCCCACATTACTGCTGTAGTAGTACGAGTACTAAATGTAGGTGCTGGCAGTACGTTCCTTGATTACCTGTGTGTTGAAGAGTGGTTTGAGCAGTCGGGTGTCCTCCACCTGTCCTCTGATGTCAGACCTCCACAGTCTGAGTCCAGGTCGAGCAGCGAACACCTGAAGATCGCTCTGTTTACAGAGACCTGGCAGGAAGCAAGCTCCAAACCTGCCGCTACTGCCACCAACAGGAGAAGCACTGTTACGCCAAAATCCACTTAAAACTACTGTCAAAATGTACAGCAACTGTCTTGGACCTGGATGTCCATCCTCCAGGAGATCCAACCTTTGTTCTTGTCTCTCTCCATCCTTATGTGACTGTTGTCCTTGTCAAAGTAATATTTAGCTCAATCTATTTACACATTCAGCTAGTTGATGCTCTCTGTGGAGGATCAGGTAACATTCTGATCTACCGTACTTTACTTAGTTTCTTCTTACTTATTTTTTTTCGTTGTGTTACAATCTGGTCTGCTCTGACTGGTCTTGCAGTGAGACTGGTCAGACTATGTCTGACAGAGCCAGTTAGTCACTGTTCTGGCCTCTTGGGTTTGGATAGTGCCTCAGATCTTGGATCTCTTTTGAATGTTCATTATCATCAGTGTGTTTCTGCCTCATTCTGCTCTCCATGTGTTTATATGTCTACATGTGAAATGTAACTGCCGAGAGTGTAACTATTCTCTATGGTCACTGAAAATCCGATTTTAAGAGACAGAGCTTACAAGCAGGATTTGATACATCACAAATAGCTTGGAAGCCAGTCCTGGTCCAGTACTCATCGTACAAGAGTGTGATTTGGAAACATGAAGCCCTTGGTGCACAAACACTGAACATGGACTTCACAGTGAAGCAGGAGACGTCTTGTATCCATCAGATAAACTTGTGAAATGAAAAATATTTTATATTCATATATTTGTATGAATTCCCTGCAGAAAACTTAGACACATTAGAGAAATTTTATATATGCCTTAATACACGTGTGGAAGTCTGGTCTGTTTTCTTCAAGGTCTCCATGGTGACAGGAGGTCATGTGAGTCAGGTCTGTTTGGTAGTACCTGCAGAGAATGTCCACCCGGATCCATTCTTTAGATGTGTCTATAGCACACGTGTCAAACCCACGGCCCGCAGGCCACATCCGGCTCGCCGTATAATTATATCGGGCCCGCGAGCTCATTTCATATAGATCTATTATCATTGTTACCAATGGCCCGCCAATATGAAGCGCTGATCACACACAAAGTACAGGTCCCATAATGCAGCGCAACGGCCGCCTTGCTTTAATATTGGCTACCTGGAAACATTCCCGCATCAATCAAGTCGAGCTCTGTTGCTGTATACAACTGAGGCTGTTGGCCTCGCTTGCTCTTTTATGATTACTTTCAGCACAACAACGTCTCTACTTGCGCAATTAGCGCACTGCTCCCTCCTGTCGGAAAGCGGTCACAACATGCTCATCAGTGCCGCGCCGGGCTCGAAAGGGTGATGTAACGGAGTGGGAAAACCGCAATGCATTGTGGGCTTTTTGGGCAACTGAAAAGTGTGGTTACGCTGGCTGCTTGCGTGATGCTGTTCTTGTGTTCTGTTGTTTTGTTTCAACAAGTTAAAACATGGTGCCAATGTGCTGTGTATCGTTAACTGCCACGATCGTTTACATGATCGCTTCGGTAAAACAAACGATTGGGTGATTTTTTTTTCTCATTTCCTACGTGCATGCAAACCCAAGGACCTCGGATGTGTGAGCTAACGAGGAGACGCCGAATGGACTGGGTAGCAGCCGTGAGACGACCAAACATCACTGTCAACACAATCACCCGAAACATGTTGGTGTGTACACGGCATTTTCAGACTGGTGTTGGTGGTGTTTTTCTGAAAATAAAATGAATGGTTGCTAATCTTCCTCTGCTTATTTCTGTTTATCCTTAACATGTCACTGATACGTCAGGCACAGGTAAACCTCCTCACCTGCTACCTGCTCATATGGTGACAAACACCAGGCCTGCACTTTACAAAGAAAGTTAATAAAACTTTGCCTGATGGTGATAATAAATATTGTAGTTCACTAGCATTATGTGAAACTATATTCCAACTACTTTAATTGAGCCATAAGAAGTCCTCCGTGAGATCATGTGCCATTTACTCAAGCAATAATGTCTTGCAAGTCTTTTCAGTTTATTACAAACATTCTTGTGAGAAAAGCCCTTTTTTTCAAGGTTTTTTGCAGCATGTTTGTATTTCTAACTTGTTTTGACAGGAGATTTTATTATATATACATACATATATATATATTTATTAATTTATTTTATTTATTTTGGAATGATATTCCTGTCTGTTTTTATTCTGTATGTTTAAAAATGTGTTCAAAGTGTTCTAGATCGCGGGCCGATCTAAAGTGTGCTTTGAGTTTTGGCCCCACATGCAACTGAGTTTGACACCCCTGGTCTATAGTAAATCTATTGTGCATATGTTTTTTAATTAGCGAAGGGGTCATGTTCAAGGTGTAAAGGTGAGGATTAGATAAACCTTAACCCAAGCCCAACCCTAACAAAGTGTTAAGTTTCTCTTTAACTTAGCAGGTTTCTTACATTTACATCGAATAAAAAAAAACTGTGTGCGTTCTATATCATGGGCTGTGTTGCATGCATGTTGTGCATTCCATGTATGTAGAGTGTTTACCTCTTGCGGGGCTTAGTACCCAGCTGCTGGACTTCCTGTTTCTGTGTGCAATAAAGCAGAGATCTCTGCTGTGTTGAGACCAGGAGCACCTGGTGACTGTACTCCATCTGAACCACACCTGAGGACTCCTCAAACAGCAGCACAGGTTTACATACCCCCTAAACACACACACACACACACACAGTGGCATTTTCATCACTTTTGAGGACATTACATTGACTTACATTAATTTCCTGGAGGCTTAACCACCACCTGACCATAACAATAACATTGCCTTGCCTTGCCTTATCCTAACCTAACATTAACCTAATCCTAATCTCAACCTAACCTTAAAGCAACTCTTCACCCTAATATTTAATGAATTACATTGTGAAGACTTGCATTTTGTCCTCATAAGTAAGGAAGGTCCTCACAATCTGACTGTGCAAACCGATTTATGTCCCCACAACTACAGAAATACACACACACACACAGAGTCAGGGTGGTCTGTATCATCTAGAGCTACATCACTCGATTATCTGATTAGTCTTCACTGATTAATCATATCAGTAATTCTTCAAGCAAAACTTATAAACTCTAAAAAACTCTACAGCCAGCTTCACAACCTGAAAAGTTTTCTGCTTTTCTTTGTCATATCTGACATTATATTGAATATCAGTATATTGTATTGTGTTAAACTGTTGTGTAGTTGAGGTTTCACCTGGTCCAGTTCCAGAGATGAGAACACAACCCGCCCTTTATCATCTCCAGAGAAAAGTTTCATCCCATTGGTGCTCCATGCCAAAGACGTGACTGAGCCTTTATGGAGGCCAACCACATCGAAACGCCTCAACTACACATAAGCAGAAAGACAAGCGTGTTAAGACTTCACAGAGAGAGACAGGTGTGTTTCATTTTAATGAACCCTGACTGACCCTCAGCTGACTCTTCACTCCAAGACTTGGCCAGTAAAGTCTTACAGACGATTCTTTAACTTCTTTCTTTGATTGCTGGTTACAGACAGCTCCTGTTGTATCTCTCTGAAACTCACCTGTCCAACGTCTCACCTGTTTGTTACGACCAGGAAGTGGAGACACAAGCTGGAAGACTGCAACTCGACCAGACGCTGTGCCCACCGCAACCAGATCATCAAAACAGCTGAGCAGCTTCACAGCTGTGATGGCATCACCCTTTCCCTGTTACACACACAGAAACGCACACAGGAAGTCACGCTGCTTTTCTGTTTCTGCATCTCTTTAAGCCCACTAAAATATCTACTTTAATATTAAACCACTCTAAATGTGACAAACACAAGCACCACCTGAACACTGCTGATCACATTGCATTGTGGAATACTGAGGACACTGTTTCAGATAGTCAAGTTCAAACAAATTCAAGCTGTCATCAGCCTGACAGTCTATGAATTTCAAACCGCTGCTGTGTCCCTGTTTTCCCCAGAAACACAGAGCAGCTTCACCTCCTTCACCTTCACTGACTGAGGGCCTTTTAATGAGCTCTGGAGACGAGAGTAGTGAAGCCACTCCAGGTTTCCGGTTGTATTGGTCTCTGGAGCCTCTCCTGTCCAGGTCTGGGTACTGACCTTCACTACCCTGATGGCACTGACTGACTTGATTCAGTACTACAGAGTACTGAAAAATGCCTTTTCATTTGGTTCTGCATTTCAATACAAAAGCAGTAAATCTCATCAGCATCGTGGATGTAACACTACACATATGTAAAAGCCAGAGTGCTCAAAGACAGACAGAGTGTGACAAAGATCCTCTTTGGTTCAAAAGAGACAAAAATCCAAGGTACACAAAAGGTATAAAAGCAGACAGTTTGAGCCACTGTACATGTCACATACCACTTTAACATATGTTGTTCATGTTTTTAATAATTTCACCATGAATTAGCCATGTGAATAAAGATTTTTATCATTTTTCCCAGACGAAAGTCTTGTTTGTTTTCTCTTTTTTGATGCATGCAAGATGCAAGTACTGAGCTCTGAAAAGGAGTTCCAGAATGTCAGGCTGGTAAGCTGGTTCAAGTCCTGTCTATCAGATAGACATCACTTTGTACATGTAAATCACCACTCGTCCATGCACATGCACAAGATTAGCCATGGTGTTCCACAAGGTTCTGTGATTGGCCCAATCCTATTCACAATCTATATGCTCCCACTAGGCAATACGACACCCAATTGTATTTATCAGTGAAGGGGGGGTCCATCACTGCAGTATTCTGGAGAAGAATAAACTGCTAAGCTTTGAAAGCTTTGGCGATTTGTGCTTTCTCAAATTAATGTTCAAGTGTATCAATAATTTAGCACCCGAGCCCCTCAGCTCGTTTGTTCAGAGACAAAACAGCAACAGAGTCACCAGAGGTTCCATAAATGATAACTGTGGCATTCCACGCTGCAGAACCTCATTTGGTCAGTCTGCCTTCTCTTGCAAAGGAGCAAAGCTGTGGAATTCCTTGCCAGCTGAGCTCAAGACTATGTCTAAGTTTACAGCATTCACCATTAGAGTCAAGTCTAGGCTTACAAGTAACCAAACGTGTACCCATTTGTAAATATCACTGTGAGAGTGAGAGTGTGAGTGAGCGGTAAGTGAATTAGTGTTTTTAAATTTTGTTGGTTCTCCCTGTGTGTGTGTGTGCATGCAGAAATGGTGTGTGTTAGTATGTGTGTGTGTAGAAAGGCTCAACCAGGAACAGGAGTTGTGAATTAGCATTAGCTATAAACTCTTGTGCAACGCATCAGCTGCAATGCTTTTTTTTGTAACTATGTTTGATTGAACTTGTCCCTGTTAAATAAAAAATAAATAAAATAAAATACATGAAGCCTAATGAAAGAAATCAGCTAACACAACTGCAATCTTGTGCTGCAGATATTAAGTCGTGGATGACCCACAACTTTCTTCTACTGAACACAGACAAAAATGAGGTTCCACTAGTTGGTCCAAAATATCTTAGACAATCTTTAGCTAATGATATAGCCTTTCATAACGGACTAGCTCCTGCCTCTAGCACCATTGTAAAGAACCTGGGTGTTAGCTTTGATCGGGACTTGTCTTTCAACATTCACATAAAACAAATCTTGAGAACTGCGTACTTCCACCAAAATCAGACATGTCCTTTCCTTAGATGCTGCTGAAAAGCTCATCCATGCTTTTGTTACCTCCAGGCTGGATTACTGTAACTGTAACTCTCTTTTGTCAGGATGCCCTAAAAAGTCCCTCAGAACTCTGCAGCTCATTCAGAATTCCGCAGCTTGTGTTCTGACTAGGACTAAGAGG
The DNA here is from genome assembly GCF_020382885.2 of Scatophagus argus. Taxonomy (NCBI): domain Eukaryota; kingdom Metazoa; phylum Chordata; class Actinopteri; family Scatophagidae; genus Scatophagus; species Scatophagus argus. The sequence continues at coordinate 63,409 of NC_058507.1, read as the reverse complement.
CGTGACCACATTTCACCTGTGCTGTCCTCTCTACACTGGCTTCCAGTAAAATTTAGTGTATTTAGAGTAGAATTTAAGATCCTCCTCCTAACCTACAAAGCCACGCATGGTCTGGCACCATCATATATCACTGATCTCTTTGAACCATACCAGCCCTCTAGGGTGCTGCGTTCCTTAGATTCAGACTTACTGGTAATACCACGAATCTCCAAATGAAGATATGGAGCCAGAGCCTTCATTTATCAGCCTCCTCTTCGGTGGAACCAATTACCAGCCTCAGTTCGGGTGGCAGACACCCTCTCTATGTTTAAGAGTAGACTTAAAACCCTAATTTTTGACAAAGCCTATAGTTAGGACTGTTCAGGCTCTGGACCAACCTTTAGTTATGCTGCTATAGGTTTAGATAGCTGGGGGAGATCCTTAGACACCGAGCTTTCAGAGCAGGGGCACTCACTCATCATGTCCCATCACCGGTACAGCACTAACTCGTCCTCTCCCCCGGAGCTGTGGTGCTCCATCTTTTCTCAGCACTTCCGGAGCATGTTGCTGGATCAAGAATCTCCTACCCCACCCTCCTGAGGCTTGGTACCGCTGCTGGATCCAGAACCCTCTCTATGGCCCTGCCTGGATCCTGCTGCTCCTGCTCTGCACTGTTCTGTCTATCCTCCCTGCCTCTCCTCTCTCAAACTCCTTTGTCTCTATATCTCCCCCTCTCCTTTCTCTCTCCATTTCCCTTCCCTGAATTAAATTGAATTGAATTGAACTGAAATGAATTGAATGTCCTACTACAACAAACACTGCTGTTAGAATAAGAAACATTAAATAAAAAAGTGTAGATACAACAGTATTGTCCTCTGGTTTCTACGAATGCTCCTTTTGACAGTTATTTATAGCTTTTATATAGTCCAGTACTGTCCAGCCATCCAGCTTGACTAACAAGTGCAGAGTACAGTTAGTCCAGCTTCTACAGGTCTTTGAGCTGCTTCATGCTTTCAAGTGAGTACTTACACCATGATGTATAATTTTCTTTCCGTTAAAATGCATTAACTGGTACTGAAGAAAATGTCACTCAGGAGCTGGTTCTGAGTCAGTATATCAGTGTACCCAGCTGAGTCCTTCAATTGACTGGCAACCAGCTCAGGGTGAACCCCGCCGCTCGTCCGTAGTCAGCTGGGACTGGCTCCAGCCCCCCACAACACTGACGGACAAGCGGTATAGAAAATGGATGAATGGATGGATAGACAATACCAAGCTGTACTCTGGCCTCACATGGATCAGCTGAGTCCTTGGATATGGTGTTCAAGTCAGACAGCTGCTTTTTCTGTCTGATCTCTGTCAGCCATTTTGAAGCCAAAATACTTCCACAATCTGCTTCTAAGATGGTTCTGATTATGTGATCAGCTTGACTTTAATCATTTTTTATTGATTAGGTAAGTTTACTGATCAGTCCACAATGTTTAAGACTGCAGGTCAAGTTGATCTGCTGGACCACAAGGCAAACTACTACAATCACGGTTGAGTTTATAAACTGTTTAGTCTGAATTTACAGTTTGAATATTTAGTTATTCCACAGTGCAAATAACAGTTTTGAATAAAAAGTGACAGCCACACTGAGGACTGAACCAGGATCCAGACACAACAGATACCACAGAAGAAGACAGGCCCTGACCTCTAGGCTGTACTTATTCATATGTGCAAGGCGACGACAGTACAGGTAGAGCATCCCGATGCTGCTGCCCACCGCCAGGAAGTCACTGCTGCTGTCCAGAGCCGTAAGGTAGACCAGGACAGACCTGAATCCACGCTGCACCTGCAGGAGAGAGAGAGGCAGGGGCTGGGTGTTGCATGTGTGTTCAACTAAGGATAGGTCAAATGCTGAAGACAAATTCAGCATGTGTATGTAAAAATATATATACGAATAAAGTGATTCTTAATTCTTAATCATGGCAGGTGTCAGAGACTCAATGATGATGATGATAATGAAAATAAAACAGACATGTTATCAGTAACACAGTGTGTCAATATTAATAAAAAAGTGATTTAAGGTGAACTTTAATATGAATGAATTTGCATCCTCATATCTTCAGGCAGAGTTCAGATCTGAGTCCTGTCTGAGGATCCGAAACTTTCAGAGGAGCAGCAGATCTGCTCAACAAAGTGCTTTAAAGGTGACCAGTAAAATTTGAAAATGGGCTCTAAAGATGACTTGAAACCAGTGAAGAGGCTCAAACTGGACTGATGTTTTAGTTGAAGGTTGAGCAGCTGCGCTCTTGACTTTAATCCTGAGCAGAGGGTGAATTACAAATTCTTACAGAGATGAAATACAAGAATGAATGAGTTTTGAAATGCTACTCACTAGATTAAAGACATCCTGGTTGAAATTCAAGACTCAAAACATTATCTAGACTATACAAGGGCCTACAAGAGGTTAAAACAGCAAACACAATCTACATAAAATGGGGACATGGAGACCAATGATGTCCTCCCAGTGGAATTTTGTTGAAATGTTGTGAATTTCAGTTGAGAATACCCTGTTCAGTTTCATGGAGAGTGGCTATCGGGGAAGCCAATCATTACTACATATTTTAGGCACGCCTGACAACAAATTGTTTTTAGTGTAAAATCCATGCAAAATGTGAAACCATATTTGGCACAAAAATTACTTTCAACTGGACAGAACTGTATATTGGGCTTTTACATTCAAAATTTATTAATATAAAAACAAAATACTTTTAGATTTGTAGACACATGATTACAGATCTGTTCTCATTTAGCTGGAGAAAGTTTACTTCTGACAGACAAGATAATAAATCATGAAAACTGCCCACTTCACTGCCTTATAATGGGACATAAAGATAAGCGTCATCCACATAATAGTAGTTCTGTATGGTATGTCCCATGTATGTACAGAACATATCAGGCCCAGTGATGGAGCAATAGTCAACACCACAGGTTCGAGGGGCCCCAGAAAAGGAGGCATCAGTCACTGGTGATGAAAGATGAAAAAAGAAAGATGATGAAAGTGACATATTTTGTCATTGGAGGGAACTCACTCCAACGAAATTTGTGCTCTGCATTTAACCCACCCAAGTGACGTGCACACACACACAGCAAACCCGGGGCAGTGGGCGACCGCGTGCAGCGCCCGGGGAGCAGTGGGGGTTAGGTACCTTGCTCAAGGGTACCTCAGCCATGGACACCGGTACGGGGAATCGAACCAGCGATCCACCGGTTACGGGTCCGACACCCTAACCGCTGATCCACGACTGCCCCACAACTGTGATGAACCAGTCTCGAGGAGGGTTCCTGATACCAACCCACTCAACCACCCGTCTGTGCTGTCAGATGGTCTGATTTCTTCTCCACAACTTTACATGAACTGTAAATCATCTGCAGATGTGACTGGGTTTAGTTATTGTTATGTGTAGTTACAGTGGTGAAGACCCCATGAAAGCTGTCAGCAGAGTTTGTATTGAGGACATGAAACAGTTGACACTGTGGAAGAAGGAGGTGAAAGGACGAGCTTAACAGCTTTGTAGTCAAAAACGAATAAATTTGATCAACACTTTCAAAGAGATTACAATGGACAGTGAGTGGGGCCTTCAACTGACATGTAAAATGAAAAGATTTCACAGTGTCTATAACATCTACAGTAAACCAAATCTGACAGACTTCCTGAAATAAAATCATGGCAGAGATATAATTTTAATATTTCAGCCAGTGGACTGGAATCACAGGCAGCCACATCTTCACTGAAGAGAAACTCCATCTCAGAAGAGAGAAGCTACCAGCCCAGCGAGCAGACGCCAGTCTTATCATGGATATTGGTGAAGGTTCTCAGTTACACAGTCTGTGTAGTAAATTCTTAGGGCATCTGGACTTAGGTTAGGGTTCTTGAAGACGTTTTGCCTTTCATCCAAGAAGCTGAGTGCAGAGTGCAGAGTATTTAACCTGTCAGTATTGGGTATTGAATGTCTAAACAAAAGGGGCTGTAAGCCCATAGGCTCATTCCTGAAGTGGGTTGTTACATCCACCTGGGAGAGATGACAAGGGTCGTTAAGGAGTCTGATGGGTGCAGCCCTCCCCCCCTCTCTCTTGTTAACTGAGTTGTTGTTGTGTGGTCACCTGAGTTGTTATGTTAAAAAGGGTCATTTGAATGAGACTGGGCTGTGAATCTCCTGGGCAGAGAAGCCAGGAGGGCCCTGTATGTGGGGGACAGGTTGTGGTGGAGCCCACCTCCTCTGTTGAGTGAAGGGTCTTCCAGGTAAACAAAAATGGCTTGTTTTACTCCTCTCTCAAACCATCTGTCTTCCCTGGCTAGAATATGAACCATGTCTTCTTCAAAGGAGTGTCCTCTGGCTTTGAGGTGCAGGTGGACTGCTGAGTCCTGTCCGGAGGTGTTGGCTCTCCTGTGTTGTGCCATACGTCTGTGGAGTGCTTGTTTGGTTCCCCCAATGTATAAGTCAGCGCATTCCTCACTGCACTGCACTGCATATACCACATTATCTAGTTTGTGTCTGGGAGTTTTGTCCTTAGGGTGTTCCAGTTTGTGTCTTTAAGTGTTGCTGGGTTTGTAATACACACCAGATCCCAATCTGGTGTGTATTAAAAATCCTCCTGCGTTTCTCTGATACTCCTGCAATGCATGGAATAGCGATGTTCTTCCTCCTGTTGTCCTCCTTCTCTGTTGTCCTCTTTCTGTTGCCTTTCATGAAAACCCAGTTCGGATAACCATAAGTTTTACTAAAACTTAAAAAAAAAAAATAAAAATAAAACTGAAGAAGTTTCTTGGATGAGAGGCAAAACGTCTTCAAGAACCCTAACAAGTCCAGATGCCCTAAGAATTTACTACACGTCTTATCACAGAGGTTGGCAAACGCCTCCTTGCAGACAGTGGGGGAGCAGGATATTTGTTTAAATGCACCACAGATGACCAAACAGTTTATGATATTATACACCATCAAGTTCAGACTGCCTGACAGGGCAAACATGGTAAGTAACATGGTAACTGACTGTGGTGATAACTACAGAACACCTGACCTCTGTCCTAGCTCACCTGTCTGCAGTGAGTTCACTCTGTGAAATACTGGATCAGGTCCAGTATGCTGACTTGAAACCTCTGGATTCCTGATGGACATGTTTGTCCCACAGTGCAACTCTCAGAAAGAAAGGAGCGACTGATATCTGCACACAGCAGGTGAAGAGATGTTCAGCCAATTTAGCCAATTTTAGTTTGGGCTGGATGTTGGCCTGGTTTTGAATAGAAGAGGTCTGAGAAGGACTGGTACCTTGGATGGGATGGCGTTAAGCAGGTAGTAGAGTGGACAGAACTCTCTTAGGACTGATGGTGGGGTCGGCTGGGCCGCCATATTTCTGTCAAAGTGGACTCAGCTGCACCTGAAAATCCGTTCAAAACTTCAAAACTGAGAAGAGGAGGAGAGCATTTTGACAATCACGGTTTAACTGTAGCCATACACATTCTGCTTCCTATGCACACGTTTCCTTGAGGTCAGCAATTTAGCACTTTATTTCAGTTCGAGTTTACGATTTACTTGCCGTTTCTCCTACAATAGTCTCTTCTTGTAAGCGTCACGGAATGCGCAAAAATGTAACATAATTTTAAGGGATTTTGGTGGCCCAAACGTTCACCGAATTAAAGAGAATACTTTATCAACTTGTTAAAGGCCTTATGTCTGCTTAGTAATTTGACATAGTTTCGCTAAAATGAACACGTACGTAAAATTGACATATTGTTTAATGAGGTTTGGTATGACGAACGTCATGAACGTCCTGTGCCCTGATCAGGTTGAAAGAACTCCAATGCACCAACCTCAATTACAAAAACCTCCTCTTTATTGTTCCCTTTTCCTTTATCTAGCAACATAAAACACCGTTAAAACAAGACCTTAAGTCACGGTTTTATGATTTTTCTGCAATCTCTCCTGCACTATTCTTCCCTTACTAAAATCACGGAGGGTGGAAACGAATCGTGTGAACAAACGTAAACAGCTGAGATTTAACGCAATTCAAAGGCTGTTTGGGAGACTAGACATATACCGAAATACATAAAACAGTTTTCCGAAGTATAAGAAATCTCACATCATGCTTGGCACTAGATTTATGCTCGTCAAACTTGAGAGATACTAAATTGACTATTTCTTGAACGGAGTTTGTGTGACGCTGTCGCTGGGGGAGATGATGCCACCGTCAAGTTACCAATAGCTCAACAGCTTGTTCTGAAATCTGACAGCAGACATCCTCAAAACAATATAATGTCATTAACAACAATAAACATCATGTTGTTTACTATCATAGCTTCTCAAACACCGAACCCAGGCTAGCTAACATCATATGAAACCAGCAAATTCGGCGTTAGCATGGGAGGCTAACGATAGGAAGAAGACGGTGAGCCACTTACTAAGACTTCACGATGAAGGTTCCCTCTCAGATATTGTTACGGATGTTTTAATTACAGTAGGATGTTTAAAAATGACAGATGACATCGCCCTGTTTGACAGCTCTCATCCTGATACTGATCTGCTGTCAACAAACGGCGCCTCCTGCTGACAGTGCAGATAATAACATCCTTTATTTTCTGTTTAATTTTTCTGTTTACATTTTTTTTCCCCAAAGACCCATTAATCGAAGTCTGTATTCCCTCTCAATGTCTTGATTAACTATTTTCAGACAGAGAATAATTTCATAAATAAATGTATTAATGAATGGCAGGAAGCGGAAACTCAATAACTACTGGTTGGAAAACCTGGAAACAGGATCTGTTCTTCCATTTAAAATCTTAAGCCATTGAGTACTGAGTTTTGACACTTTAAATAAGTTATTAAGAAGACTTATGTAATACATTTTCTAAACATTTGTTTAGTGAGAGAAGTGGGAATTTGACAATAAAACAGATGAACCTAAACTATCTATGAAATCACCAAATTTCCATAAAAAGATATATTTTCTGGCTTATAAATCCGCATATAATTTTATTTTATAGAAATGTCATCACAAGTACTTACCTTAAATGCTAATTATTTAAATAAGATAACAACATTAAAATATTTAATATTGTAGTTATGAGTTCGGTCCGTTGGTGGATCCGGGCCGGTAAGTGCGCGCTCCCGCTCCTGCTGACGGCCAAGCTAGGCTAGTACAAAACGCCCCCAACTATCCGTTACCTGCTGCCGTTATCACCCCTCCCGTTAATGCTGTGCTTCATCTTAGCGGAACGTTTTATTCACCAGCACACATAAATTTTATAACAAAGTATTTATTTGGTGATACAGCTCGACGATTAGGTTGACTTGATCCACCGACTTGCCCCCACTCTGAGCTAAGCTAACAGTTAGCCTTACAGTCAAAATGGCGGACAACGAGGATGACAGCGGTTCGACCAGAACAATAACAGTCGTGGAGACCGTGGCCGCTCCGTGCACTCAGTCCGGGGAAAACGTACCGAGAGCGGCCGCCGACCAGAGCGGTCAGTCCAGGGAGGGTTCGCAGACAGTGTCTGGTGCAGAGACTAGTGAGTCCGGGGACAGTTTACCGGCGGAGTCTGGTGCTCAACTGACGGACTTCCTACAAAGCGGCCCAGAGGAACAGAGCATCCTGGTGGGCACAGAGTTCACTGGCCTGGGTCCGGACCTGGTTAATACCACCATCATTTACGTGCAGCCCGACGGTAGCCTAGTGGAGGGCTCCGGACTGACGGCCGAGGAACAGCAGGCTCTTGTGGATCAGCTCACCAAGCAGCAGATCGTCCAGGTCTCCGACACCGAGGCAGCCCACCTGCTCCAACAGAGTCCGCTTGTCAAAACCATCCCCTTCCACAACACGGCCCTGGACCCGAGTCAGCTGCAGCAGGTCATCAACCAAGTCACTAAGTCCCAGCAGCAGGTTCATGTCCAGGTTCCCCAGCAGATCCTGAAGCAGCAGGTCCAGGTCCCCCAGCAAGGTCTGAAAAACCAGAAGCAGGATCATATCTCTCAGCAAAACTTAAAGACCACTACCCAGAACAATGCCTCCCAGCAGCTGAAGAGCGTCGCCCAGCAATTTGCAATGCAGACCAGCAGCTCAGTCCAGGTGGTTCAGAAGAAGGTGAGTCAGTTTTAGAGCCTGCTTGCAGATCAGTTTGATTCATAAGGAATTCTGATTCATGTGGACTGTATGCACCTGTGGATGCACCTTCTCCAGGCTGACCCCCTACCCAGTTCTGTTTGTGTGTTGCGCACCTGCCTTGTCATCAGAGCAAGGCAAGACTCCTCCTCCACATTCATTTGAAACATTGGTTCCCAAAGTGAGGGTCTGGACCCCACGAAAGGTCGCAGGATAAGTTTCAGAGGTCACGACACGAATGACAGAAGAGTAGAAAAAAAAACATATTTCCGTTTCACAAATATTTGTGTTTATGTTTTCAGACTTTGGTTTCTCATGTGACCTGTTGGATAATTTGATCTCTTTATGTCTGTAAAAATAAGTCAGACAAAATAAGAAAGACAGTCAGTGTTTTGTTGACATTCAAGACAAAACGAGACAAATATCCTGGTTGTTTAAGTAGTAGGAAGAGCATCTGGTTTCTAACCCTAACCCTAACCCTTCTGACCTTTATACACCTAAACTTTGCTTGTCAGTTGATGCGATACCAGTGCATGCTGTGAAATGTTGATGTTATTATTTTTAACAGCTGTCTTCCACTAAACCCTGTGTTTTTGTTATGGATGTGGTTGAAGATATACACTTCACTCATACTCACTATACAAGTCACTTGCTGTTTGTGGATATTGGCTACTTTAGCAGCAAAACTCAGTTAAGTTGCATTCAGGTGTACAAAACACTGCTGGAAAGTATTAGAGTTCTGTTTCTAAAAAAGGAATAATGGGGTATCTGCTTGATGTATAGATTAGTGTACTCGCCCATACCTGATGCAGTATTTTAGGCAGTATCCGAGGCATTTCCCATACCAGTATCAATATCGGGACAATCCTAACAGCCTGACGTTAAGAACGAGCCTCCTCCACGTGCTGCTTGCCAGCTGCTGTGAAAACAGAATGGTGGATATAAAAATCCAAATGGCAAGTTTTTGTTTCTGGGTGACTTTGTAAAACTTGTAATGATGAAGAAAGTTGACAGAGAAGAGACAGTTAGACTGTGGGAAACAGTGAACACACTCATACAACACCCAGAATCAGCTCAGTGTGCAGAGTCACATGTTTTCCTTTGACATATTTTATACATATATATTTTGTTGTGTGCTGAATTTAAAATTTACACAAGATTAAATGTAATACGTAGCTTTTATTTGTAGTATGTATTATTTGTATTTGAGTATATAATTCCCATGTATTATTTATATGCACTATTAATTCACTGAATTTACAGAAAATATGTTAGATTGTGATCCATCATTATCTGAATATGACAAGATTTTATCACACAAAATTCCAAAGTGATGTCTTCTGATATAATAATAATTCAGTTGCTTGATCAAAAACCCAAAGACGTGGACTCTTTGTGATGTGACTCTTTCTACTTGTCTGTCTCTGGTTGTTGGTTATAGGTAGCCAAATGTTACTGTTGCAACTCATCTTTTGAGGTTCTTCTTCTGGTGTTTTTATCAGACAGCTTCCTCTGGACTGGAGGATGGTCCTGATTCACATGTAGCTCAGAAAAAAAAGAATGGACTGTTATCAGATTAGCAGCTCAGTGTAACCGTCTTAAATCTCATCTGGATTTTCTGCAGTGAAAATTGATGCTCTGAAAACTTTGGGACATGTAAACAGTTTCAGATTGATCCTGATTAATGTGAATCTAGTCTGAGTTTCCAGGACCAGACATTTAATCTTTTGTCATTCTCAGTATTCAGTTAACGTTTGCAGCTTTCCAGAGTTTCTTAAAAACAGATTTGTTCAACAGTTCAGTGGAGTCAACATTAATTGACAACAAACTGGAGCTGGGGGATAAATCAATCAATTAAACTGAGTGATTAGAATTTCATTTTTATAAGAACACAAAAATATTCAAACCACAAAGGGTCTAATGCAGGATGTACAGCAGCCATAATAACCTAGCAGAACACCCTGTAGAACATGTAGATATTGAGTTTCATGTCACAAGTTTGATCCCTCTGAGTTTTCATCTGTTTTTCTGTTCTTTTAGTCGGAGCCCATCAGGATCCAGATCCAAGTTCCTCCCAAGCAGGATGTTAAGCCTGGCTCCACCCCCCAACAGAAGACTGTGGCTGTCAGTCAACCACAGGTAAAAATGTCAGCCAATGGCAGCATGAGCAGCGCTCAGGTCATCCACATCCAGCCTGTGGTTGGTCAGCACGGTCAGCAGTTCTTCCTGCAGCAATGCCCTGGAGACCCCCCAATCCAGCTGCTGCTGCAGAGCCCTGCCCCTGTCGTTGGATCTTTGCTCCCATTGGTTCACAAGGTCACAGGCCAGACGACATCAGCAGGCACCACCTCCAGTCCGAGCCAGAAACCTGCCGTGTCCCCCATCAGAGTCCAGACCCCCTCCACCATTAAGACCCCACCCCCCTCCATCATCAAGACCCTGCCCACGTCCACTGCTAAAACTATTAGCATCCCACTAATTAAAACTGCAGCCAATGGCACGACAGCTGCCAGTAAGAATCCCATGAAACCATCTGCAGTCATTGCAGCGGTCCCAGTTCAGAGCACCACACCTGCTGCTACCCGGCCTGCTACAATAGTCCCATCCCCTGCAGTGAAGGACAGAGGTACAGAAAAAGACAAAGAGAAAAAGGTGAAGAAGAGAGAAAAGAAAGGCGTGAAGGTCCAGACCAGATCTGGTCGAGTGTCCAGACCCCCAAAGTACAAAGCTAAAGATTACAAGTTCATAAAAATGGAGGACCTGGCCGACAGCCACCAGTCTGACTCTGACGACTACTCTGACATGAGTGTGGAGGAGGAGGACGGTGGGATAAAGGATGGCCCCATGTCTGGCACCTCCCCCTCCCTCACCTACAGCCACAAGTCCCGGTCTCACCATTGCCAGACCTGCGACAAGGCCTACATTGGTCCTGGAGGCCTGAACCGGCACTACAAACTGAACCCTACCCACGGAGAGCCTGATCTTCCCAGCAGCTCGCCAAGCAACACACTACATCCCCTAAGAGACGACAGCCAGTCACAGGAGACAACAGAAGGAGATGTCAAAGAGGAGGAGGAGAAGAAGAAGAAGGAGGAGGACAAACCTGCTGCCACAGCAACAAACAGAGTAAGAGATATATCCACCAATCAGAGCTCAGATGTGGGGGAATTGCAGGTGTTTTAGGGCACAGTCACGCAGGTGACCATCACCTGCTGAGTGTGACAGAATGAGACACAAATCAGGTTGGTTGTTTGTAGTCAACACATCTCTTTCTTATTGGCTCAAACTTTGACTTTTTTGGTCAAAGTTGAACAAAACTCTACATGAAGTCAAGATACAAGTTTGGTTTGCCACTGGAAGCAAATGTTTTTTTTTCCAGCCCTTTACTTGCAGAGAAATGCAGTGAGTGAGAGGCAGATATTCGCTAGAGTCTGATGGTGTCTTAACTGTATATTGTTAGTCGTTTGCTTCAGTGGCTCTGATGGGTCAGTTTACTCTCTGTCTGTCTTCAGGTGGATGGAGTTCCCGCAGCAACTGTTGGACTCAGGGGCCTCCCATACCGGGGCCCTGGCCGGCCTCGAGGACGAGGTAGAGGCAGGGGGAGAGGCCGAGGACGGGGTCGATCCCTGGGCCCGCCTCCAAAGGTGAGACTGGTTTAAACTTTGAATCTGGAAATCTTTTTATTCAACAGTAAATCAGCCGTGTGCACAGCAGCAGAAGACACACCAACACTATGAAAACACGTGGAGTTAAAGTCCTGCAGTCAGAGAAGTAAATCACTCCCGTCTGCTTCAGTACAACATGATAAAATAAGTTCAAACCAATATAATCTGACCAGATCTGGTTCCGCCCACTGTTCTTCTTCATGACTTTAACTTGGCTAACATACTGTTTGGTCTGTTTGGTCAGTTCTCTCAGGTGACGGGGGGCCTCATCAGTAGGCGGGGCCGTCGAGGTCGACCTCCAAAGCTCACTGCTATCACAACAACCACAGAACAACAGGGGGAGAGAAGACAAGACCGTCTGCAGGAGGTGAGAAGAAGGAAAAAGACTTTCAATGTTAAGTGAATATGAATGACAGATGTCTATCTTCTGTGTTTCCATGACAACTGTGTGTTTTTTACAGCTGGTGGAGCAGTGTGAGGATGAGGAGCTGATGGATATCGTTCTTCCTCGTTTGACCAAAATGTTGAGTCTATGGGAGCTGCTGCTGGCAAAGGTATATGTAAATGAACACTGTACACATGAAGGTCATAATTCATCACTGAATTGAGAGCTGATGAGATTCATTTCAGTTTAGCTGCAGTCATAAAGTCTTGATGTCTGCAGCCACACAGACTTTTGGTCCTCTCTGTAATGAGGGGATTCATTAATTAGTTTGAGTTGATGAATGCTGTAGACGGGTGTTGTTTACCTCGGCCAGGACTGAGATGGAATCCACATCAGTTCAACAGTCTGCCCCCCTTCAGCTCCATTTACGCCCCCCCACAACCCAACAAACCTCCATCATCTCAGGATGGACCTCTTTCACACAGCACTTTTCAGTTACCACAGAGAAGTCCAGCTCTGCAGATGACACGTCAGTCAGGTTCAGGTGTTTCAGTCCTCCTAGCCTTGACAACCCACATAGGAGCCTACCTTGTTTAGCCTGCTTCAAAGAATTTCCCTTCGGCGATAAATAAAAGAATTCTGATTCTGATTCCAGATAAACAGCAGGAAATGGGTTGGATGGATAAAAACTAAATGGTTTGTTCTAATGTTAGAGGAGGTGATTTCTATCTCTCTATTCCGTATGGCACTGCAGGAGACGTCCACGTCTTCTTTCACTGTTTTTATCATTTTAGGTGTGTTTTCTCAGGTATTACTGAGAAGATAAACTATTTCCTGTATTCCTTCAGGTAGAGCGTGGCGGTCAGGCTCGGACTCGGTTTCCGGACATTTATCGTGAGTTTGAGTCCTTGCAGGCCCAGGTGAGACAGGCTGCTCAGGACTACATCCTCAGCCCACAGGACGGAGCTGTGCCACTGGAGGTCAGGAACATCGAGGTGAGAAACTCTGCTGTTTTCTGCTCTGTGATCTTTCTGGAGATCAGAAATGTTCTGCTGTGGGCTGCACAGGTCAGGATGCAAGTTGCCAGGACTGTGGACTGTACTGTACTGTGTGCTTTAGGTTGCCAGGTCTCTGGGCATCCTGGACGAGGTGAACAGGATGAAGGTAGTTCCTGGAGCATCTCCAAGCCCCAATCTGACCAATAAGAACGTGCGATACATGGAGGTAAACACGCTTTCAACAATGGGTTCTGAGAGCAGGATTCAGGTTTGGGTCAGATTCCAGTTTGGACTGCGTTCCTGTCTTTGGAGCATACTTTAATGTGTATGCGCACAAAGACATCAGTGTCTGATTTGATAGACCTGGGATCTGTTTCACAAAGTAACTTTAACAAACTCTGACTTAAATCCTGTCTGAAGTAACTGACTGATCAGAATTAGTTCAGTCAGCTCTGAATGTGTGTGTTGGGAATGGAAACAGCCATCACCAGCATGAGAAATCTGTACCTGACATTTATCTTGCATGATATTTGTGAAAGAAACGTTCCATCAGTATGACCAGTCACCACAGGGCAGGTCCTCATAAAGATCAGGTTGGTTTAATGTGGTTGATTTTTCAGTAATGTGACAGTGTGAAAATAATGTGAAAACCTGACAGCTGCATTAACATCCACACAATCATTGTATTAAGAATCACTGTATAGCTGCAGATTGCTGTGAAGGAAGTCCTGGGAAATGCAGTGATATCAAACCAGGATCTAAATTTGATGTAAAGATGTAAACTTTTGTAAATGAGTTCTGATCTGAGCTTTGGTATCACCTGTATGAATGAGGAAATGAACTGACATGTCAGATAGCCGCTTGATGAGTAAAAACCTGCCGGGCAGTGAGCAGGGCAGCTTCACACAGCCTGTTACCATGGTAACTGATACAGAGTTTCAGTTAGCTCTCCTTGTTCCTGTCATCTCAGGCTTAACAAACTCAGAGTTTTCACTAAAACCACTTCCTGAAACAGGGCCCTGGATTGGTTACCCCTTGTACTCAGATAGAAATCAGAACTCTCTGGTTGCTTAACACCTGATCCAGGTTCAGTTTGAAGTAAGAGATTCTGTTTCCTAGAATTCCAAGATGCTGCCACCTTCAAAGAGATTCAAGATGGAGAACAGCATTCCAGTTCACCAGAACGGCATAGGGACACTCAAAACAGGTACAGTTGCTGTATCTGTACTATACACTATTGCATTAGTACTGCACATCACTGAATCAGTACCATAGTTGATGTGACCATAGATGCTGAATTGAACTGTCTTAATGTTATTTTTCTTGTCTTTACAAGGTGAGACCCCTGTGACCTCTGTGACCTCCTCTCTGAAACCCTGCTCGGTTTCTGTGTCTCCTCTGGTGATTCCAGCTGCGTCCAAACTGCTGACTGCTGCTGACTCTGCCTCCAGGTGAGTTGGCCCTGCCCCCGTCCTCTCAGTATACAGGTAGAACTGGTGGTCTAAAGCTGCTCATGTGTGTTGTGTCACTCTCTGAGATAATGACAATCACCATGGTGGTGATCAGACTTCTTTTTCAACTCAAATGTCAGGTTCTTTGTATGTCCAAATAAAAAGGGACGTGTAGTGCATCATTTGACTCTTGAGCTCAAAACGGACCAACGGACCAATTGTTATAATGAAGAGTTGTGATGAGTACAAAACAAAAATCAACACCGGTGCTGCAGATCAGCCTCCTGTTTAGTATGACGAATGCACGCTGCAGAGTTTCAACTTTTATTTAAAGGTGATACTGCATTCATTCATCTGACATTTTACCCAAAATGAAGGAAATTACTTCAGTTTGTGGACAAATCAAAGTGAAATGAATTTTACTGATTGGATATTAACTACCAACAGACTTATCGATTTTCTAATAGTTTAATATTAGCTGCAGTGTGAGCCGTGTCAAACAGCAGCCAATCAGAGGCTCTGTAGGAAGGTACGGATCAGCAGGACTGCATACGCAAATTCTTCCTCAGGTGAGAATCTTCAAGGCTCAGCTATAAAGAATCAGTGAGAGAGCAACTGTTGATAGCTGATTTTAATTTGAAACTCTGAACATCACTTCCTCTAGACCAGGTCAGGTGTTCACTTACCATGGTGACCAAACATGTCAGCTTCAAAACTCAACAAGCCTGTCTATTAACCTCAGTTCACCCTCTGCGGATCTGATGGTGTCTCCTGAGGTCTGACTGTCTGTCTCTGGTCCCTCAGCTCCTCTGGCTCCACCCAGCCCCCGCCCTCTGTTACGCCTATGGAGATAAGCCCAGGTGAGAACCAGGAGGAGGGACCTCTGCAGGCAAGTCAGGACCAGGTCCTGAGCACTGACTTCACAAGCCAGGTGAAGGAGCTAGAGAGAGCTTTGGGTTCATGTCCAGAGACTGCTGCAGACTCAAAGACACCTCAGTGCAGCTCAGTCCAGATCCTGACTTCCTCTCAGCTTCAGCAGAGGGACTCCTCCCAGTCGGAGTCCAGCTCCACGGACCCCTGCGAGCCTAAAGAGCTGCAGGAGGGTCAGGAGATATACATCCAGACAGAGGGGCTGACGGTCCAGATGGCAGAACCTGGATTAGACCGGATTGTGATCGTCAACGGGCCAGACGGGACAACCATGCACATCCAGACCCCAGAGGGGGTTCCCCTGGAGGCAGTCCAGGCTCTGCTGGGCATTGAGGCCTCTGACGGGGGCCAGAACTCCACAGTGAACTGAACTGATCAGAATCCAGGCTGACTGGACTGAGCAAGACCAGAACCTGACCTGAACCTGACACATCACTGACTGGGAGAGTGTGTATTCATGAGGCACTACCAGCTGTGATTCCTACACAGCTTCATCCACACAGGTGCCCAACAGCAGAACACACCTGGACTCATGAACATGTGGACCTGCGGCAGTCTTAAAAACACAAATCAACACGACTCGCTGGAGTTGGAACACAAACACGCATGTCAGTTTAGGACAACTTTATGTCATACCTGTGGGTGTGGCGAACTCAGCAGCCTGCAGGGGGCACTGACATACCTTCAGACTGCTAGTTTTGTGGTTTCAGATGTAACACCTGAGGTTTTAATGTCACACCTTTGTTGTTCCAGTCGTCATTTCTTCAGACTGAACGTTCTGTTTACAAAAACACTGAAGATCTTCCAAAACCACAGATTAAGTTTTTCTCAGTTTAAGGCTGCCATCAATCAGCTCATCTTCATGTTGTTATATTTTGTGGTGCTCATTTGTCTGGTTTCTACATATAACTTGATCCATAAATCCTGATCAATGGATCCTGACCTCAGCTTAATGAACTCTATGTCTAAATGAGCAACATTATTTCAACATCGGTTTGTGATGGCTTAGTGTCCGCGATGAACAGACAGTCTTACTTATTGTCTCAATTCAGCTTGTTGTTTGATTGGTTCATTCATTTCTTACCTGTGATGATGTCAGCGGCAGCAGGTTTTTAAGAATCTGGAGTGATTGTAAATTTGTAAAAAAAAAAAACATTTTTCAGTGTTTCCATACTTGGACTCATTCATTTAAAAACAGAAACTGGTTAGTTGGATGTTTATATATGTAGATAAATCTGAAAAACAAAGTTTAAAAAAAAGTTGCACTATTTTATTACTTTTTATAAAACTTCACAGCAAAACATTTTCCAAGCGTAAACTTAACGTTTGTACTCGTTTGGAGAATTGATGTGAGGATGGACTGAAAACAGTTTGGAGGAGTTTAAACTTATCTGTTGACTGAGTGCTGACTGCATCAAACACATTTCATGTTCCTCCAATAAACGGATGAGACAAACTCACCTGTGAGCTGAACTTTACTGAACATCTTTACAAAGGTGAGTCTTCGTCCTCTGGTGTGTTTGTGTCTCGTGTTGGTTTCTTTATTACAGTTTAAAACCAGTCTGCAGCTCACTTGCTTATTTGATCGTTTATGTTTTCTCTCATTACTCTTTGGTTCCCTCACTTTAGGTGTTGCTGCACGAATGAAGTCCGTCAGGTTTCTCTGATCCAGAACCAGAGAAGGAAAACTGCAGTATTTCTTCTACTGCTTCACAGGCGACCTCAAAAACCAGTGAGATACATTTCTTACTTAATATACACATGTTCATTTTCTGTCAGAAAGTAATAAACATATTTCTAGACATTCACATTGAATTTAAAGCAGCTCTGACAGAAACAGACCTGAAGACAGATGATAACAGAACAAAGAGACTTTCTGCTTGTGTGTTCAATGGACTCAAGTCCATCAGCTGACTCCAAGTTCACCTGCAGCCTCAGGGATGAGCTCCATCTCCCACTTCTGTTGTACACCTGTTCAGTAAAGCAGATAAAGACAGCTGCCTCCAGTCTTTCAAAGAAGATCCTGATCGTGATCACATGACTTTGAAGGACAGATGACATCAGAGTGGGCGGTGTCCTGTCTCCAACAGCAGAGCCTCCAGAGTAAGTCTGGTCTGTGGGGGGGTTAGGGGCTGGTGCAGCCAGCAGGACAGGTAGACCATGCACAGGTCAGAGCTTGCAGTGTGGGCAAGTTCCTGCAGGATCAGCTGCTTCAGTTTCAGCTCCTGTTGGAAGGACTCCCACAGGGCGCGAGACAAGTCCTCTGAACCGAGAAGAAATGTCAGATGTTGGTTGACATCACTCAGGTGTGGAGCAGTAAACAGGTAAACTCACCAAAGCATTTGGTGTTCCAGCTGTGAAAGAGAGGAAACTTTCTTCCTTCAGGCCCAAACTGAAACTCCTCCAGATCCTTAACACCTCGCTGTGATGTCATCAGACGCTCCATCTTTGTCACCACGACGACCTGAAAAAAATCAGAAGCAAACACGATGTTCCAGTTCAAGGTCTTAAACCATTTGCGTTTCAGACTTCACGTATTAATGTTTACTTGTACATTGTTTTTCTGATAGCAGTTTTCAGTCCCATGACTGAAAGCTTCCTCCTGAACTGTTTCTGATCTGATTACTAGATCTATCATTCAGCCCCGAAGGGGGTGATTACAGTTTATTCTGTTCAATTATTAGCAACTTTTCTCCTCATATCCTGACTTCACAAAGAGGTGTTTTCTTTGGTAAACAGGAGTTGAGTGAAGTTGAATGAAGTATCACCATTTTGTTGATGACGTCCTGCAGTTTGCAGCATTCATCCTGCAGCGCTGTTGTCACGCCCGTCTGTTGTGGCCCAGCTGATGAAGACTCGTCCACCAGCAGCAGCTGATCACTCTGAGAACTGGAGGGGAAAATCAGCAGTAAACAGGAAGTGAGGTGACACACACGGACATGTCAGACAGGATCCACAGACAGGAAGTCCCACAGGTGAAGCAAAGTGTGGATGTGTTTCTGAGGTTTTAGATGGTCAGCCAGTAAACTGCTGGACTTCTTAGTTTGTGTGTGTGTTTTAGTATGTTGACATTTTGTTGTATGTGTTAAATGTGTTGTTGCCTGTTAGCAAATTTTCCTTGAGATAACCATGACCTGGATGAATGAGAATATTCACAGGCCTTTTATAAGTGAACATTCTTTCCTGATCAAACAGAACTGAAATCAGTTTGTTAAAGCTAGGATGCACGATTGTTATCGGTCCGATATTTTTTGAAAATGACGTCACACAGATAATTCCGATAAGTAAAGTTATCGTCGATAAGTAGAGTACATAATAATAAAGCTATATTGCTTGCATTTCGCGCGTTTCACCAGTACACGGCACACGGCGCTGTTGCCTTGCCAACCGCCTTAAAAAAACAAAGACGAAGAAGAGGGTTGTTGCAATTGGCTGTTGCCCTCGTTACTTTAGCCTGTGAAGTGCAAACTGACAACAAACATGGCGCCGTCGTCATTAGTGTGGGACTTCTTCACCATTTCAGAGGAAGACAATGCGATTGCAATTAGCAATAAATGTTCTGCTGCAGTTCCACTTTTACCACTTCAAATCTCATAAGTCATCTGAAATTTCCTCATCGCAGCGATGGGATATGGAAGACGTACACAGATAAGTGTGCTGCTACTGCCACCGAATCACCACCATCAATCAAGAAGGCGTATGGGCTAGTACATATCGATGAGGCGTTTGCAGCGACCCGAGGACTAAAGCAATTAATGAGAAAATTATGAAATTTATTGCGTTTGACGACCAGCCATTTTCTTTAGCCGAAGACCCGGGATTTCGCCAAGTAGTGCATCATTTGGAGCCGCGGTGTGACGTTCCAAATTATCGCGCGCTACTTTTCAGACACATGCTTTCCAGCATTATATCGTGCTTGGCACACGTGGAAATAATCTGTTCAATAACAAGTTTGACGGCGCAGTGGCTAGATGAAGACTACAACATGCATAGCACGACATTACATTCTCGGGAGCTCTCTGACTCGCACACTGCAACAGCGATCAGTGAGGCCTTTGAAACAATGCGTCGGCAGTGGAATATAACCAAAGAGCGTGTGCACGTTGTCCTGAGAGACAACGCACGGAATATGGTCAAGGCTACGGATGACTGGAACTGTTAGTTTGGGCTGTATGGCGCACACTTTACAGCTAGCCGTAAACGAGGCTGTGCTTTATGAAAACAGCACGGCTTCAGCAAGACGCACACACGATGGAATAGCACTTTTTACATGCTGAGGAGTCTTCTGCAACAGAAGCGAGCGCTAGCAGCTTATGGAGTAGATAATCAACTACCTGCAAGTCTGAGCGCAAACCAATGGACACGAATTGAAAACATGTTAACCATTTTGGATCCGTGTGAACAGCTGACTAGAGATATGAGCAAAGCTACATCCACAGCTGCAGATGTGATCCCCACCATCCAGGTGTTAAGGGGGCTGTTAAACAAGACAGTTGCGAGTTAAAACTTCCAAGAACACGCTTTTAGAAGCAGTTGACAAGCGTTTTTGTCACATCGATGCAGAGCCTTTGTATTTATCTCGCGACACTGTTGGACCCGAAGTATAAGGACTACTTCACCCGTGCATTCAAACGACATGCTACGGAAAACGCTGGATGGTAGCCAGAAGGACCATGCACACGTTAAGACATTTAAAAGATATATATATATATATATTTTTTGTCGGTCTGTTGATGTTAGAAAAACAGTAATTCTGATTAAAGCATGCAAATCAGCCTTGAAGTGCAGGTGCACTTGTAGAAGGAACATCTAAATTGAATGAAAAATAAAATTACCAACATTTTGGGGTCCAGTTTTACCCCTCTCAGATTTTTTAAATCCCTTTCCCCCTGCTTTCCCCTGCCTCTGACCTAGGAGCCACAGCCAAAGAGGACCAGGGCAGATGGGAACAACAGTTTTCTGCTGCACATGTATGCTGAAATCCTTGAAGAACACACTCTTGCCACTGGACAGCAGGGACTCGGCCAGGTGGATGTTGAGGTAATTTCTTTAACATTCATTTTTAAAATATTAAATTAATGACTTTAATTGTCCAGCACATAATCCATGTGATTTTTGTTAGATACAGGCATATCTGTCAGAGCCCACACTTCTCATGAGACCAGAGTCCCACCCCCCCATGACACCACTGGAATACTGGAGAAGCGACAAGTGCCATTTTCCAAACCTGGCCCAACTTGCACATAAATACCTCCTAGCACTAGTGTTGACAGTGAGCGCTTGTTTTCTGCTGCTGCGCACATGATTGAAAGTGACATATTTTGTCATTGGAGGGAACTCACTCCAACGAAATTTGTGCTCTGCATTTAACCCACCCAAGTGACGTGCACACACACACAGCAAACCCGGGGCAGTGGGCGACCGCGTGCAGCGCCCGGGGAGCAGTGGGGGTTAGGTACCTTGCTCAAGGGTACCTCAGCCATGGACACCGGGACAGGGAATCGAACCAGCGATCCACCGACCATGATTGATGAGAAAAGAAACCAAATCAGATGTGATAAGGCTGAGATGTTGCTTTTAATAAAGAAAAGCCGCCCACACTTAAGAAAGTGAAGTGTATGATGATGCACATTTTCATTCTAAGTTGTATACCAGTGCAAGACCAAAGAAAGCACTTTGTTCCTCTGTGTTGACCTGTTGTCTGTTATGAAAAATGTGCGCTTTTTGTGTTAATTGTTTCTGAATGTAATCAGTACACGTTTTATTTGAGTGCATTACATTTATTTCTGAAAGCTTTTTTTGTATTATAGGATGTACTTTACTACTGGTGACCTGTGTTAACCTTTACACACTGATTTGACAGACTGTTACACATTTAATTTATTTTGATTTCAAATTCTTGGTCTGTTGCTCATTTCAAGCCGCCAAAGATGTTTGGTTGTGTAGAAGCCTTTATTTTACTATTAACTGAGTTTTACTACTGACTTGAAGTGATAATAAAAGTTCATTTGAAGAACTGGAACTGTTGTCATTTTGTTATCGGTATTGGTTACAAGAAACGGGAAGTTATCAGTTATCGGTATCGGTTCTAAAACAATTATTGTGCATCCCTAGTTAAAACAAATGGTTTTAAAGTAAAGTTTGTTGCAGAAATCCTCTGTGAATTTTTGGAATTTACACTCGAAGCCTTCAGACTGTGGAAAAAGTCCAAACTGAGGTCCACTCACCGAGTCAGTCTCAGGTCCACAATGTTTCCTGCCATGCTGAATCCTTCTTCATTCAGTTTTTCCCACCTCATCATCAGGTTGTGCCATTCGGCTGCACTATCTTTGATCTTACGGGCACTTCCGGTAAGAGCAGAACACTTCCTGTTTCCTGAGGTCACTGTGATGTCACCTGACAGAAGGGGAGACATACAGAGATCACAACATGAATGACTTGTTTTTAGTTTTCTCATTAGGATACCAGCCTGATATTCAGCCTCAACCTGAAAGGCTTTTTAAACTTTATTATTCCGTGGACACCACCAGCTTCCCGTCCCGGCATTTCTTCCAGCTTATGCGGAGCTGAAGGGGCGTAACCATAGCGACGGCGACTCCAGCAAACAGGATCATGACGTCATAAATCTGTTGCGTGTGTTTGTGTGATTGCTGACACTCCCGGGGGGGAGGAGAGGATCTGTCAGCACCGAGTTGCTGACAGATTTAGTAAGTGATCAGTTCTGTCAGTTTTCTGCTTTTTACTGCATGTCTTCAAATAAACTAAAATAAGTCAGGCTGGTTCTCATTTACTGAAACAGATTCTGATCTGAGACCAGCAGTTTGTGTGTTCCCGGTCACAGCTGTGGTGAAGTGAGCTTGGACTAAATCCAGAGCAACACTGAACCCCCAACACCTTCATGAACAGCCAAAATGGTGTCGGATTTGAGGTGGATGGGGGCCGAGTACGACGCACCGAGAGGAACATCGGAAGCGACCTTTAATCAATACACAAGCAGAACCGCTGATTGACGCGATTTTAGTGTAGGATTCATCTTCTCAACATCCGGCAGAGCTCCGGATTGATTATCGATCATCTGATCAGTTTGCAGATATCTACTCACCCTCCATCTGCTCCGCGAATCCTCACAGCGCACAATAAACTTAACGCTTCCGGATTCGACTTCTTCTGCGGTGGTTCTCCTCTTCAGTCAGCGCCCCCTGCTGATCGGCCACTTTATATTCACTTGTTGACGTGAACACAAAAACACTGAAACAAGAAAACGACTCCACTGTCAAAAAGAAGACGCATTCAACATGACGACAGGAAGAATCACCACCATCATCATCAATAACAACAATCAATCAGTAACGACAGAAGCTGTCTGCACGTTTTTTATTGGTAATAGTTTATTACACTCAAAGTAGATAACGTAAAGGATCACTGATTTATTTATTGGAGAGTTTTAGTCACTTAATAAATTACCTATTTTTTCTTTTAATCAAGTTACAGTAGGGAATTTAAACTATCTTAAGTTATGAACTGAATAAATCTGTTCTATTTTAGATTTAAAACGAGTTCACTTCAAACAGTTGGCCACATGCTAATACTGCAGTAACTGTTCTATAGTGTGCATTCTCTTAATTTGGTTAGCTAACTGATGATACTGCAGTAGTTTATTTGTACTTTTCCACATCAGTATAAACAAAATATCTGAGCCCTGATTTGTCAGGCTGAGGCTCGTTTACTGACAGTGACGTCAGCACACGGACGGGATGTTTTATGATGGGAGGTCTCACTCTGTAGTTTGTGTGGACTTTGAACCGTTCTGATGAAATTCACTGGAGACACGCTGCGCTCTGAACACACACTGCGATTCATCCAGCTGCAGAGAAAGGCGGACAAACGGTGGAACTTTGAGTGTGCAGGTTCTGGTGCTGCGTTGTGATGATGAAACGAGTGTGTGTTTATTCTCAATCCAAGTGACTGAAATGATTTTGCTTGCTTGAATGTGGAATCACCTGTTGTAACTAAGTTTGTGGTTATTATTGTAATTATTTGTTCTTTTAATATTTATGTCTTACGCATTTACAGAAAATCTCTCTCACACACATAAAGAAAGATGAAAGATGAAAGTGACATATTTTGTCATTGGAGGGAACTCACTCCAACGAAATTCGTGCTCTGCATTTAACCCACCCAAGTGACGTGCACACACACACACACACAGCAAACCCGGGGCAGTGGGGGTTAGGTACTGTGCTCAAGGGTACCTCAGCCATGGACACCGGTACGGGGAATTGAACCAGCGATCCACCGGTTACAGGTCCGACACCCTAACTGCTGATCCACGACTGCCCCAACACAGCAAGTGTTAACAATACTGCACTATGCGTTTGAGTTTATCAAATGTTCCTAGTTTGTTTAAACGATTTTGTGACATTCATTCCAACAAAAACCGATAAAAAACATATAAAACTCTCTTTTATGCGTTTATCCACAGTTTAACTAACCCTTAAACTATTTTAACTTGCGTTTTTCATATTTTCTATTTAAATCGGTTTACGTTTATGTGATTGTTTTGTGGGGACAAATAAAATATAATAGTGGTGTAAACAGAATGAGTCCAAAATATTGATGACATAACATCAAAGTAGAAAAATGTGCTTATGCTCAAGCAGTTTTAACGTGGGTCCTTAGTTCAGAAGAAACTGTCAGAGTAAGACCTCTTATTGCTCACGCACAACCTCTGTTCACTGACACGTTCGGAAGTGGCAGCCGCAGAAGAAGAGGCGAGGAGCGATCAAATCGCAGAAGCAATAACTGATACAGCCGATCTGTCAGACCGCACTGTTACTTTGTTGTTAACGTGTTGTTGTCGTGTTCAGGGCGTAGTGATGTCAGCACTACGTTTTCCTCCTGACTCAGACATCAGTAATAATCAGTCCATACTGTCTGACCTCAGCAGTTGTGGTGTGATGTCAGCGCTGCAGCTTCCTGGTGAGCTGTGGCTGCAAGTGTTCAGCTTCCTGTCCTGGCGAGACAAACTGAGCGTGCGCTGCACCTGTTCACACTTCAAACACCTGTTGGATAAGTCCCGCCCCCTCTGGCGAGGCTTTAGTGTGGTGCTGCGAAACTTCTCTCGGTACAACAGGCCTTTCTGGCACAGTCTGGCTCAGAGGCACGTGGGCAGTGTGTCAGTGCGTTCAGGTAAGAGGAAACACCTGAAGCAGCTCTCCAACTGGCTTCCTGCTCTTGATGCACTGCAACTAGACCACTGGATGGAAGGGAGCGTTGATGAGCTGAAACTGTTCCACTGGCTGTGTCAACTGTCCATCACTAACTGTTCCGTACCGTTAAAGAACGGCAACTTCCTGTTTCCTCTGAGTCATCAGCTGACGCAGTTGAGCCTCTGTAATGTGCAGATCACCTGTACTGCCTCTCAACTGTTGGCGGCTGTCAGTCACCTGACTCGTCTCACCTCACTGCTGCTGCATCACGATGGCAGCCTGAGAGTTCCGACGCTCAGTGGCATCTTGACTCACCTGACCAAACTGAAACACCTGTCCTGGACTATGATCACCTACAAGATGCTATCACATGACTTCTTCAGACCTGCCCACCTCACAGGTAAGAATCAGAATTAGAATCAGCTTTATTTGCCAAGTACGTGTGACCATACAAGGAATTTGACTCCGGAATTTTTCTCTCTCCTGTGCACCATACAAAAGGGGGAAGGGAAGCCAGAAGGAAGCAGATCAAACAGTTGTTTCTTCCTGATGAGGTCTACATGGGACTTCCACTTGAGATCCTGGGTGATTTTAGTTCCCAGGAACTTAACTGTGTTGTTGAGGATGGTGGGGGGGGTAAGGTGGGTGGGTTCCTTCTAAAGTCCACTGTCATCTCCACAGTCTTGAGCAGGTTAAGCTCCAGGTTGTTCCGACCACACCAGAGCACCAGCTGGTCTACTTCACGTCTGTAGGCAGCCTCATCACCCTCCCTGATAAGGCCAACTACTGTTGTGTCGTCCGCAAACTTAAGTAGTTTAACGGACGGGTCCCATGAGGAGCAGTCGTTTGTGTATAGGGAGAAGAGCAGCGGGGAAAGAACACACCGCTGGGGGGCGCCGGTACTGATGGACCTGATGCCGAAGGTGATGCTCCCCAGCCTCACCTGCTGCCTCCTGTCAGTCAGGAAGTTGTAGATCCACTGAGAGGTGGAGGCCGGCACTGTGAGCTCTGAGAGCTTCTGGTGGAGGATTTCTGGAATGATGGTGTTGAACGCAGAGCTGAAGTCCACAAACAGGATTCTGGCATATGTCCCTGGGGTGTCAAGGTGCCGTCCCATGTTGACTGCGTCATCCACCGACCGGTTTGCCTGGTAGGCAAACTGCAGGGGGTCAAGCCGGGGGCCTGTGATGGTTCAGCACCAACCTCTCGAAAGATTTCATGACCACAGACGTCAGGGCGACGGGTCTGTAGTCTATCAACCCCGTGATGGTGGTTTTTTTGGGGACTGGGATGATGGTGGAACGTTTGAAGCAGGAGGGTACTTCACTGAGCTCCAGAGATCTGTTGAAGATCTGGGTGAAGATGGGTGCCAGCTGGTCAGCGCAGATTCTGAGGCAGGAGGGGGACACTCCATCAGGTCCTGGAGCCTTCCTGGTCTTCTGCTTCTGGAAGAGCCGATGCACCTCCTCCATATTGACCTTCAGTGCTGGTAGGAGGTCTGAGTTGAGGGGGGAGGGGGTCAGGGGTCAGGTATGGCACAGAGGTTGAGTGTTGTGGATGAGGTGGGTGGAGGGTGTGAAAACCGGCAGTAGAAGCTGTTCAGCTCCTCTGCCAGTACCTTGTTACCCACAGGGTGGGGGGATGGGCTCCTGTAGTTGGTGATGTCTCTCAGACACTTCAGAATCAGAATCAGAATTCCTTTATTTATCTCTGAAGGGAAATTCTTGTTCTTACAGACATTGCACTTGCAGTATTCCCGACCAAGAAAGGTGAAAAATGAGGAGTATAAAAATAGGATAAGCAATAAAAATAGAATAAACAAAAACTAAAATCTCAAAGTACAGGTATTTACAAATGTGTTCAAATTTTTAAAGAAAATTTAAAAAAACAGGCATGTACATGTGTAAAAAACCAATATATACATTGTATATATAAAGTATGTGTGTCCCTCACAGTGCAGAGTTTAGCAGTTTGATGGCGACAGGCAGGAATGATTTCCTGTGTCGACTCTGTGGTGCATCATGGGAGTCAGAGTCTGTGGCTGAACGAGCTCCTGTAGCTGATCAGCACATTGTGGAGAGGGTGAGAGGGAAAGTCCAGTATCGTCCTTATTTTGGACAACATCCTCCTCTCAGACACCACTGTCAGAGAGTCCAGTTCCTCTCCCACAACATGGTGGCCTTCTTGATGATTCTATTGAGTCTGTTAGTGTCCCTCACCCTCAGGCAGCTGCCCCAGCAGGCAGCAGCATATGTGATGGCACTGGACACCACCGACTCATAGAACATCCTCAGCATCGTCCTGCAGATGTTGAAGGACCTCAGCCGCCTCAGAAAGTAGAGGCGGCTCTGGCCCTTTCTGTAGACCATGTCCACGTTCTTGCACCAGTCTAGTTTGTGGTCTAAGTACACCCCCAGGTATTTGTACTCCTCCACCACCTCCACAGTGGCCCCTTTGATGTTGATAGGGGTCACTGGAGCCTTAGTCCTCCTCAAGTAGGGTTGTTTTGTTTTTCAGCTTCTCAGAGTAGCACCTCTTTGTAGCTCTGATCTCCCTCGTCAGTGTGTTCCTGGCCTGTTTGTACAGGGCCCTGTCCCCACTTCTGTGGGCCTCCTCTTTAGCCTGGCGCAGCTTCCTGAGTTTGTAGGTGAACCATGGTTTATTGTTGTTGTATGTGCAGAAGGTTTTGGTCTGCACGCAAGAGTCCTCACAAAAACTGATGCAGGATGTCACAGTGTCAGTCAGTTAATCCAGGTCTGTGGCTGCAGCCTTGAAGACACTTCAGTCGGTGCAGTCAAAGCAGGCCTGTAACTCCAGCTTTGACTCAGCTGTCCATCTCTTAATTGTCCTCACTACAGGCTTTGCTGATTTTAACTTCTGCCTGTAGGTTGGGATGAGATGGACCATGCAGTGGTCAGAGAGTCCCAAGGCAGCACGGGAAACAGAGCGATAGAAGTCCTTTAAAACAGTAAATGAGCACAGGTAAATTAGTTAATGAGGTATGTGTAACCAGGCTCCATTACGTGGTAACTCCTGCACATCTACCCAGAGGATGTCACGTTCAGAGTTTCAGCATATTATTAACTTTGTAGGTTGTTAAACCCTCAGTGATTCACTGTGAATACTAATTGGAATCTAATGAAGGTTTAGCAACGTGACAGTCAGTTAACAAGTCAAACTGCTCAGTGTCACACGTCATGACGTGTGGTATCCAGGTAGAAACTGCACAGATGGTGCTATTAAACATCAGCAGTTTGTACTCAGATAAAGTCTGGAGTAGCAAAAAAGAGAGTTTTATGATAAAAATAAAATATTCACTAACAGGTGTGACAACAGGTATGTTTTCCGGCAGGCAGTGGAGCTCTGCAGCTCTCTGACCTACAGTTGTTGAACTACGATGCCTTGGTGACAAAGGAAGTTCTGCAGCCTTTGTCCCACCTCCAAAGCCTGTCAATCTTCCACCTGTACTCTGTACCCGGACCCACCTGTCACCTGCAAACATGGCTGACTTCACTCCCGCAGCTCCGCAGTCTCAGTGTGCATGGTGAGCATCATCTTCCACTTGTATTTCTACTGTTTTCACAGTTATTTCTTTTATAGTTTTCATTTTGAGTCCAATTTGCGCAGTAACTCATTCATTACCTTCAGGATCTTTTGTGTTTGTGTTGCTGTGAAGCACCTGTGAATGTTTGTCCAGAGGTGTGTTGATGACCTCACAATGTCCAATAGGTGGCCATCCTCTGGCAGTGTATGCTGACTTCCTGCCATCCTCCCTTCTCAGTCTGACCCTCTGTGTGGATCTACAGCCTGAAGATCTGCAGGTTGTATCACATAGAGCCCCTCACCTGGAACACCTGCACCTAGAGCCCTGGGGCTCCTCCTCTAGCCTGGTCAGACACCTCCCACATCTGTTCCCTCACCTGAAAACACTCCGAATCAGGTGAGTTACTGACACCTGAAGACCTTTCTTCAGTGCATGTATCATACTTTCATGAATTGTCAACTCTGACTTGTAGAAATTACCAGTAAAGTAACCTCTGATGAAATAAGGAGATTCCTCATAATCAATTATCAATAACTGGATCAATAACTGGTTTTCAATCCAAATTGCCAGAAAATTAACTTTCAGGAGAAACTAGTTTAAAATGGATTAAAACTCACATAAAACTAGCATGGATGAAACACTCTATTCCATAGTAACCATGTTTGTTGTGTTTCAGACACCATCATGTGTCAGACGGTGACTTCCTGTGTCTGCAGCAGCTGCAGCAGCTTGACACTCTGGAGGTTCTGGATCCGTACTTCAGACCAGATCCAAGCAACCCAAACTGGATCATGTACGAGCCGAGTCCTCGTCTACTACAGCTGATCTCTGACCTGCAGAAACTGACCAATCACAGAGTGCGAGTTATCACCAGCTCACACAGAGAACCGCTCACATGCCAATGTGTCTAACCAATCAGACTGCGCGTGGGCACAACACCTGCTGTGACATCACACCAACAGTTTGTTCTTGTAAAAGAATTAAATATCAGCTGCCATCACTGCTGCATGATGGGTAACGGTGCTCAAGTATCATCTTCATCAAATCAGCAGCTTTTACTGACAAAGTAAATCCAAATGAAGCTTTAATGTGATAGGCTACTTACAGTAACATGGAGTTATGACAGTTAAAACAAACTATTGCTGAATTAATTTCTGTGTATAAATAAAATTCAAAATGGCTGACATCTAAAGAGGTGTGGCCACACAGATTAGTGCCAGCAATAACCAGCAATTTCTAACTGCAGCTCAGGGAGATCATGTGCAGCATGATTTTCCAAAAGTCTCCATACGTACCTTTGTGTAAAAATAGCAACTCAGTAATAATTTAATATATTTATATGGCGCCAAATCACAACAACAAATTTCGTTGGAGTGAGTTCCCTCCAATGACAAGATATGTCACTTTCCTTTCCTTTCCTTTCCAACAGTTATCTCATGACACTTTCCAATTAGAGCAGGTCAAGACCAAACTCTTTCATTAAATTCTTTAATACAGAGAAGCCAACATTCCCCCATCAGCAAGCACTTTGTGACAGTGGAGAGGAAACACTGCCTTTTAACAGGCAGAAACCTCAAAGCAGACCCCGGCTCAATGTGGACGGCCAGACAGAGAGACAGACATCAGGCTCTCTGACTGTGGGTTGTTTTAACATGAAGCAAAATATTCAGTTTAAACAAAAGCAAACCACATGCTACAGCTTCAAAAGTTTTTGCAAGTTGAATTTTGTTTAATATTCAGACTAATTCAATTTCAGTCAAAATCTTAAGTGTTTTAAAATAAATCCTGTCAGATTGAACTACAAAGTGTACAACCGGATTAGTATTAATAACTAATACAGAACTGAGACCAATTTAATTCAACTTGTCAAAGCTGCTTCTTGTCCAACTGATGGGATGTCTTTCACTCATGTCCCAGAAGGTGTGACAAACCTGCAGTCTGAAAATCTGTATGTCTGTCAAGGTATCAAGAACGCAAATATGTCCCAGCCAAGTCCAACCTGGAGGAAATCATGATTCAACAAATCAACATGGTTTGTTTGACAGGCTCATTCCAATTTTAAGACTCTAATTTAAATTAATATTTGTGTCCTGTTCAGAAACCTAATGTAGCTGTAAATAAAGTACAAAAGAATAATAAAAGAATTATTTTAGTTTCAGCTGATGATGAAAGATCAAAGTGAAAGTGACATATTTCGTCATTGGAGGGAACTCACTCCAACGAAATTCGTGCTCTGCATTTAACCCACCCAAGTGACGTGCACACACACACAGCAAACCCGGGGCAGTGGGCGACCGCGTTCAGCGCCCGGGGACCGAACGGGGGGGATCGAACCAGCGATCCACCGGTTACGGGTCCGACACCCTAACCGCTGATCCACGACTGCCCCAGGTCGTACATCATGTCCTTCAAAACTTGACCCGAGCATTTCTAAAGTGAAGTTTACTTGGTTTTGCTGTAGCTCATACGGCGGCGGTCCAGACGCTGTCGACTGTCACCCTCAGCCACGGCTAATTTTATACATTTGAAATACGTAAGCGCCTTATCAGCCTGAAATCCTTCCATCAGCACACGGAAGATGACAAATACAGAAAACAAACCTTTATTTTGAAATTACAAACAGGTTTACTTGTTTAGGTATTTACAGCAGAAAACATTTATATAAAAACCAAAAACTTCCCACATTCATGCAGTCTATTGTTGTATATTGTTGCATTCAGACAGGTGTGGCAGTGGGGGGAGTCCATCACTTTGTTCCTGTGGTCACTCTGACACATTGTCATCTTTCTGTTTCTTCTTTTTCTTTTTCTTGGCACTTTGAACAACCTGCAGGATAAAAATATTGATGAGGGGTGGATGGCATGCAGAGTTCGATTGTGTCCTCAGGTGTGGATTCTGACCACCTGCTGAGGGACAGCAGGCTTTGATGTCATACCTCCAAACCCTGAAATGAACACCTGTCAAGTGCTAAAAGCAACCCGATGTAAATTTTCTGTTTAATAAACCTTGACAGGTCATCAGCCACACAGACAGCTAATATTTAACAAATAAAATAAATAAATAACATATATATATATATATGTGTGTATATATATGTGTATATATATGTGTGTATGTCCCTCCTGTTTTGTAACAGGTCACCCATAACATCACAGGAGGGTTAAATTAAACTTACCTCTGTCTCAGGCTCCACCCCTTCTTGCTCAGGCTCTGCCTCCTCCAGTTTTGCTCTTTTTTCTTTCTTTTTCTTCTTCTTTTCTTTCTTCACATCCTCTGCAGATAGCATGCTGGTTGTCACAGCTTCACCATCACTATCTGTCACTTCTCTCTTCCTCTGCAGAGGTCAAAGTTCAGAAAGGCTCTCAGTGAAAACAAAATGAACACAAAAGTCTGTACCTGCCGTCAGGTAGGTCCACCCAATTGGGCGACAGCTAACACCTTTTAAATGGTGGTGATGCCAGCAAATTCAATAAAAAAACACATCTGTAACCCACGACGTAACCATAGGTAACTGCAGTCAGTCAGAGTTAACAGTATTTAAACCTGTCACATGATTGGCTGTCAATTAAGTGAGTTTACCTTTGCTGAAGACTCACAAGATTCTTCTGTCGTCTTTGAGATGCTGTCAAACAAACAAACATTTTTTTAAAATCCGGTGTTTTGCTTTTTGTTTTCTTTTTTTTTTAAAAGATGTTTTATCTCGACATTTAAACTGAACTTGTGTGATCTCACAGCTCAAGCTGATGACATCACTGTTTTCAGGTGAGCTGCAGCTCAGCAGACAGCAGACTGAAGAAGCTTGCACCTGAAGTTTCTGTAGCAGACTGACTCCCTCAGAGAGCACATCAGCTCACTGAGAGATAACTGTCTGCACCCTACCTCAGACCCTGCTGAACTTCTGACACACTTGTGTATCTGTCCCACCCCCTCAAGTGAAGTGTACCTGTAGTCGATGTACTGGTTCTTCCAGTCATCCGGTGTGCTGCCGTTTGGTTTCCCGTGTTTGTCCAGGAGTCCTTTCTGAATCATCATCTTCTTTTGACTTGCCTGAAGCATGAAACAAATTTGTTAAAACTAAAACTAAAAATAAATAAACTTCAACACAGAGTTCACAGGAAAATGTTCACTTTCACTCATCAGAAGTGATCGATAATATCTGGTGTACCTTTGGTCCTAGACCCCATTTCCGGGGATACGTGTCCCTCTCCATGATCACCCTTTTAATCTTGGCCACAACGCCATGATCACATGTGGAGATCACAGCTGTAGTCATCAGAGCAACGGCTGGAGGGGAACAGCACCATTAATCAGTCAGATCACCAAACGTGTTCATTTCACTGTCCAAACTGTCAGTGAAGCCATCAGAAAAGGGTGATAGATGTGAGGTCATCACAGCCCAGAGAGCTACTGACTCTACTCAGCTCATCATGTGGCTTCACCTGCAGCACTCACCTGTGTATACATACACACACACACTTTGTCTTACCTGTGCAAATGCCCTCGCCCTTGGTCGTTACGACGACGATTTCCTGGTTCAGCTCTATACCGTCTTCGTACCTGAGGACTCCCGGCAGCATAATCTTTGCCCCATAACAGATGGCATTCACCTGGAGACACAACAGGTGGAGTCACTTAGGTATGTGGACTGCAACATTAACTCAGCGTCCAGCAGACAGACGAGACAGCGTTACAGACGAGACAAACTTACAGCACTGTCCTTCATCACCAGCCGTTTGTGAGACACCAGCAGCTTCTCTAGAGGGAAGATCACCCTCCTCAGGTATGACTCATCTTTGTTGTGATCAAACTGCCATTGAGCATCCAGGACGTCGTGCATTGTCACCATGTGGTCCTAACAAAGACAGTAACATCACACATGCGATGAGGATGCCAGCAGCGACAAAGATGTCATTCTGATGTCAGCAGCGCTGAGGCTCCAGTCTCCAAAGTGATGATGTGAGCTGTGTCTCTGCTGCAAGTTCCTGTTCCAAAGTTTAATTGACAGACCTGCACTGAGCAGCAGGACTGAACTCAACACTTTGAATCTGACCTCAGCATGTGAGGTCACCAGTGTACAGGGAGTGATGCTGACCTTTTCTCCCAGTACCCCCGACCGGACTCTTCTCAGTTCCTGCATCTGACCTCCAACCCCGAGCATCAGTCCCAGATGGACACACAGGGTCCTGATGTAAGTTCCTGCCTCACAGCTCACCCAGAAGATACCTGCAACAAAGTAACATGACCCAACAACACGATTCAACCACGATGCCTTGACTTCTCAGTGTGGACAGTTTCATCAACTGGCAGCTCTTGCTTCAGTCTGAACAAGCGTCTGATCAAAACATGAATGTCAACAGGGATGTATCGATTATTGATCAATGAACTTACCCAGCCTCCTCTCTGGATCATATTCAATCAGTTTGCTCTCATAGATTGTTCGGACTCTCAGCTGACGTTTGACGGCGGCGATCAGCGGCGGTCGCTGGAACAGAGCGCCTGTAAGCATCTCCAACGCCTGCAGAGCAAGTCAAACGACCAACACACAGCCAGCCAATCAGAGCAAGGATTAAGGCTGAACAATCTCAGGAAAATACCCAATCATCGTTTTCTGACCAAAAACATTTTTACTTTTAGTATTTCTTTGGAATTAAGCTGAAGGTCTGTTTGCACTGAACAGAATCAAGCTGCTTGAGGAAATCACAGGACCCCGGCGTTCACTTGATCCTCTAAATCTACTGTGAAGCATTTCAGGCTGCCAGTCTGAAGTCAGCGTTAAGACTAAAACTTCCTGGAGCTCACTTTTATTCTGATTTCACATAGGATGAAATTAAAACTAAGCTTGTTCTCCAATAACACATTACATTTAAAATTCAGCAGGAAGTTCTCAGACGTACCCGAGCCAAAGTGTGTTCACTCTCTATCGCATTGTGCAGCCGAACGATCCCCACGTACTCTTTACCTGCAACACACACAGAGAGTAGTGAGGGGGGCTGCTTGGTTTTACTGTGCTCACACGCCTGCCAGCTGGGTGGAGACATTTGGTGCTACACAAATCCTAACAGAAACAAACAGGAAATGTCCATCTGCATACCGGCACTCTGCTGTGACTTGACCAATCGCGTGGCTCGATCTACACACACAATCAGACAGCCAGTAACCTTTGGATCCAGCGTGCCGCTGTGACCCGTCTTTTCTACCCGCAGGATCCTCCTGATCCATGCTACGACCTCATGAGATGAAGGGTTTGCTGGTTTGTCCAGGTTGATGAAGCCTGACCTGTCAGGAAGCAGGAACTAGAATTAACATATGATGTTTCTGTTCAGAGCAACGTTAGCACAGCATTAATTGGACAGCTACCTGTCACCATACTGATTGTTGTTAACATGTTAGCATAGCATTAGTCTGAAGGTTACCTGACATAATCCTGGATGTTTCTCTTCAGAGGGTTGCTGCCATTTGGTAGAGGAGTGTAATGAGCTGTCCGGATGTTCAGTCTGTCAAAGTTCTGCAGAATAAATAAAACATGAGACTACTTCATTGAGGGTTTGTGATGTTCATTCACTTCTTGCATAAAAAATGAGAAACAAGAAGTCACAGCGCGGAGATTATTTTCATAGTCTGCCATGTGATCAGAACAGGAAGTCGTCTCGGCAGCAGTCGAGTCAAGCTGTGCTCTCCGTGTGGTTTTCAGGTCATTGTCCAGCAGAACGCCAGAATGACGCCGGCACCACAGCAGAAATGCCCCGCCCCCAAAATGGGAGCCGAGACAACAACTGACAAGATGGCCGCTCAGAGAATGGATAAACTGATTCATCACGTCACATGCTGAAGACTTCATAAACACAGCCAGAAATTTAATTGATCCCCAACCAAGAAGAAACAGATTCAGTTCAAATTGTGACTTCCTCTGTGAAAAAAAAGATCATTTCCATTTTCAGTTTTATCAGTCAAATATCATGAAGAGGAATTCTCTTTACTTTTTAGGCCAACCATGAAAAGAGAAAAGCTCAACTGTTCTCTGGTCTTTTTGTATCTTTCAGTGGGATATAGTGCTCAGAACTCACTCTGATGAAGATCAGAACTATTGATGAGCCTGCATGTTATTTCTCTGCAGACCCACTGGGTGACTGAACCAACAAACCAACACTCCTGAAATTAAAAACTTAAAAGTTACATTTGTACACAGTGTTTGAGATTAAGTACACACACTAATTTTTATCTACTATAGTGTTTAAATTCCCAGTATGTCAGTTTTCTGATTCACTGATAAATATATAAATAAAAAAAAAAAATCACATAATCTCATCAAGATGAACAAATTCTGGTGCTTTACCTTCAGTAACAACGGCCACTGTGACGTATCCAGACAGGCGACTTTAGACTCTGGTTTGATGAAAAAGTCTCCGCTCTGCTGGATCTCCTATTAAAGGGAAAATTTTACTTTCAGGGGAAAATAAACTGAACATCAGCTTGTTAAAGTTAACACTCACCCCAACTTCTTCTTCACTGACTTTCTTCACCTTCTTCTTCTTTTTCACTGATGCTGTTGGAAAAATCACATGGATTAATTGAAAACCGTAGGCCATTGAATTAAAACATATTAAATTATGGTGATGAAATATCCCCAAATAGTTGTTTCATGTAAACAGAGCACATGATCCTATTATACACTTGCTGCATTGGGTTAGGTTAGGTGTTGCTGAAGGAAATGTGGACACGTAGTGAAAACATTTAGCATTTCAGAATAGAATGTGTTTATCATCACTGTACAAAGTACTAGACTGAAATGTAATTAAGGTGTGAGAAAAACAAACAAACAAACAAAAAAAATCAACAATGACACCAGTACTGAAGGTGAGGTTTTACTTCTTGTTCATTTCAATTTATTTATATGGCACAAATTCACAACAAAAGTTATCTCATGACACTTGAACTGCAATTAGAGCAGGTCTGGACCAAACTCTTTAACGATGTTCATCTCACTTTCTTTAAACTTAAATACTGACGTTAGAGGCAGCCCACGTGGCCTCTCCCACACCACGTGGTTGTTAGCATCGGGTTAACTCGAGCTAACAGGCCGGTCCGAGCTGAGAAAACACGAACATGTTGCACACATGGCAAACACGATACGGAAACTGGTCAGAGTTTACTTCAAAAGTAAAATAGTCTGACTTTTGTGCAAACCGACAGCTGGTTCAACATGATCTATCTGTCCCGCAGTATCACTTTAACACCTTAATGGGCGATTTATTTTAGTGTGTAAAATTCCGCTCAAATCTGAGCCTCCACACGTGTCCTGCGGCCCCCCGCCCGAAAAACCGACAGTTTGTCTCACGTTACAACTCGACAGTACACGAAACACAGGCCGAACTGACCTTCACAGTGTGCGGATCAACAAGAGTAACGCGCAAAGCCAACAGCGCAGTAACCGTACCGATACACACACGTTTAATTACGTTATTTTCTCAATGCGTTTTGGTACCGAGAGCAGACAAAATGCGTGAGAAGTTTAAAAAAACAACAGTAAGGGATCGCGTTTGTGCTCTCTAACCACACTTACGTCGTCAGTTTTAATTGTCCGATTAGTGAAAGTTACGATGTTTTCAGAAGAACATGCTGCTCACTCACCTTCTACTTCTGCCATCTTGCAATAAGAGACTGAACTCGCAGACCACCTTCTTTCTTCTTCTTCTTCTTCTTCTTCTTCGTCGTTTTTCTTCTTCTTCTTCCGTTTATTGGCGGTTGGCAAACAGCGTTATGGTGTATTACCGCCACCAACTGGTGTGGAGTGTGGATGAAGATGAAAAAATAAAATAATGTAATGGGTAATAGGATTTGATAACAAACGTCTCCTGAGCTCTTCCTTAAAATGTCTATGAGGGCAAACTGAACTTTTACTACCCTAAGACTTTTAATTAACTTTATTTTTCTCTCTTTATACTTCTTAGTCTGGATTATTACATGTTCTGTCATTTCCTCCTGTTCACAAAAATCACATGTACCTGTAGCATGTTTCTCCATTCTGTATTATGTACTAATGAAGCGAGTATGTCCCAGCCTAAGTGTTGATATTACCCCTTCACTCCTCACTTCTCCCACTCTCTTTTGAATTCCATAAAATTATTGTCCTTTCCTCTCTTCTTTTCGTCTGTTTTGCCATCTTTCCATCATTTTATTTTTTATAATGCCCTTTATTTCAGTTTTACTAGAAGCTACTGCCAATTCAATGTTTTTATGCTTTGTAGTTTCCTTAGCTGTCTTATTCAAGGATTCAAATATTCAAGGAGCTTTATTGTCATTTCACACGTTAAAAACATAAGGTGGAACGAAATTAGTTTCACTAGTCCCGATACAAGCCCAATAACCCATATAAAGAAATACGCAAACTAGCTATAAATATAAAAACAGCACTATAAAAGTATAGGGCTCAAAAGGGCACATGATTTCGCAATGCATTGTATGCTGCGGTCACCATTTTTGTGGGGAAAAGTTTTTTGCTTACATTTATTCGCGTTAGATACAGTGCTGCGAGGGAGAGAGAGAGAAAGAGAGAGACACACACACACACTATGAAAAAATGAATGTAGTGCTGTTTGTCCAATTTTGGATCCCTTATCTGCTGGCTTTATGATAATATGAGAATTATTCTGGAGTGACCTGATAATTTTACCTTCTTCCTGGCGGGATGTATAATTATTTTGTTGTATTTTTAACGGGGTGTAATAATTAAGGCTACACATGTCCTGTTGGATTAGCCTCTTTACCCTATTATCTAAGTTCCCAGTTCCAGGTTCCCATTTGGAAGGGAAAGTAAATGGTCTTTTGTCCGATTTTGTATTTTGAAAATAATAGTAATTTTATTTTTCTTTGGCACTGATACAAATCTCCTCCGTGACAAAAGATCGTGGAGTTGGGATGAAGGGTTAGGGTAGGGCAAGATTAGGGTTAGGGGGAGGAAGAGGAAAACTGCCCCCTCCATCTGTAGGGAGCAGGATAGGCACTGTCCATCCCCACAGGCCCCCGCTGGAAACGGACTCGCTGTCCTGGATGGGTCTGCCTGCATGTCCGACAGTCCACTGGCCATCCATGTCACAGGTGAGTGATGAGGTAAGCGTGCTTGTGTGTGTTTTTTAATTAATTAATTTATTTTTTTGTAGTGCTTGTGGATTTTTCTTTTTTGTTTTTTTTCTTCTTTTATTTTCAATGCCCATAAAAAAATGTGTAGTCCACAATATCTATAAATTTTTATTGAGCACTAAACATAAAACACTTTCCTTAAAAAACGTGAAAGGAAAAATGACTTTAAAAATAAATACATAAAAAATAATAAACTCTGTGTAAAAAAAGGTTTACAGTGCAAAATTGTCAAGTGTCCATACAAGTAATGCTCCAGTGAGCCTTCTCCTCAAAATGAAAAATGTCCGCTTAAAACGCGGCAATAAAACACAAAAAGCAGCGTGCCTCGACAACGTTTTGACTACTCCCGGTATTCCTCGGGTCTAGCATGCTGTTACATATTTATAATATTAGAATTAAGGCACAAAAACATACAAGAAAATACCTGAAAATTCTCCGGACTGTATGGACATATTTCTCCTCCGGATGCATAGTGAAAAATGGCGGCTCGTGCTCCATCACGCAAGACTGCAGGAACGCGAATCCCGCGTGAGTTCACGTCTGTTCTCGTGGAAGCATGTCCGCCATCTCAGGATGTGATTTTTTTTTTTTTTTTAATGAAAGTTTTATTTACAAACAAGAGGCATGACAACATGCGCAGAAAAGCTACTGAACACAGAATAATCCAGGGGCCTAGACAGCCGCAGTGCTCGCTCTTTCAAGTCTGAAAGGTCCTTGTTGCTTTGTTGGTCTTCACAAATTCAATGGAGGTGCAGTATTGTTTGAGTTCAGCAATGAAACGATGAAAGCAGGGTTTTGATGAGGTCCACTTAGACTATGTATGTGGAATTTACCAAGAATTACAAGTAGTTGAATTATATAGCATGCATTATTAGATAAATCCTTTGATACAAAGTATAGCATAATACAGGATAGATCGAACTGTACATTAGTACACATTTTCTGATTGATAAAGTCAGTCATATTCCTCCAAAATAACTTTGTGTGTTCACAATGAAAAAACAGGTGAATTACAATTTCTTTTTCTGAATTGCAGAATACACGAGTAGTCCAAATTAAGTTTAAATCTCTCCATTACTTCTTTCACAGGATAGATTCTGTGTAAAATCTTGAATGATACCTCTTTTACTTTGTTAGTGATGCAATATTTATTGAGAACACAACATGCTTTTTTCCACTGTTTATCGTTCATAATAGAAGACCAAAAGAATTTAGCAGCAGAAAGTGTAACACATGTTAAAGAATTCCTAATATGTTGATTGCTGCATGGTTTCTTTTTAATGTCAGTGCCTTCTAAAAAAAATAAAAATTGGCCCGTCTGCAAGGAAGTTTCCTTCCACAAGATTAAAATGTTTAAAGAACTGAATTACACCACTGGGAACTGGGAATCCATGACAATGGCATATTCCTTAGGAGAAACTGGTAATTGAAATTTTTGGAGAAATTCTAGGTATGATAGTAATATGCCATCTTTGTGTATTAATTGGTCAATTAATAAGATTCCATTATCATAGCATGAGCGATAAATCAGTGATTTATTTTTGTATGTAATATCTTTATTATTCCAGATAAAGTATTTATGAGGGCTGAAATTATGTTTATATACTAATGTCCAGGTCAAAAAGGCTTGTCTATGTAAATTAGCCATTTTGATTGGGATCTTTTCAATTGAAAAGTTACATTTTAGTAAAAAATCAATACCACCTACAGTATTGAACAAGTATGCTGGAAAAGAATTCCATATGCTATTGGGGTTCTTTAAAAATTCAATAATCCATTTGATCTTAAAAGTGTTATTCAAAACAGTGAAATCTAAAACTTCAAGACCACCTTCATCTCTGCTCCCTTTGATAACATCTTTCTTGAGGTAATGAGTTTTTTTTCCTCCAAATATAACCGTATGAAATCCCCTCTGCTTTGCATAAAAGCACTCTACCATATAAAGAAATATCTCTCATTAACCATGAATTGAGTTTGGATTGAGTTCTTGCAATAATTGGGTCTATTATAGTATAATTTGCATCTTTGTTCAGCATTTTTACAAATAATAATGCCGAGGTAAGTTACTTTATCTTTAACAGGGATACCACAAATATTCAATATATTGCAAGATTTTAAAGGAAATAATACAGATTTATCTAAATTCATCTTTAAACCTGTAACACAACTAAACTGATTTATACAGGCTTATAGCCTCTGAGATTTGGATTTGATTTCTTAAAAAGATTGCAGTGTCATCTGCTAGCTTACAGATTTTGAAATCTTTTGCTACTGCCTGTATACCAAGAAAAGGGGATTTTTTAATATGGGTAGACATTGTTTGAGTAATTAACAAAAACAAAAAAGGAGAGACTGGACAGCCTTGTCTTATACCGCGATGAATGTTAAATCTTTCAGAGGTGCCATATGGTAACTTGACAGAGCTTGAACAGCCATTATAAAGTGTTTGCTGTGGTTTTAAAAATATATTCATGTTCAGTCGTATCAAATGCCTTGTAAAAATCAATTAATAGGATAAAGCTTTCATCAGATATAAGGAAATCATAATCTATCATGTCCAATCTCAAGTGAATGTTATTGCTTATGTGTCTCTTTTGCATAAAACATGTTTGCTATTCATCAATTAGTTGATTTAATCCTTGTTTCATCCTTTTAGCAAAAATCAGGGCATCATTATTAAGAACACTAATGGGTCTCCAATTTTCTATTTTTAAGTGATCTTTGTTTGGTTTTGGAATTAATGTAATTATTCCTTGCTTGAGAGTAGCTGGAAGTTCACCTTTTAAGACAGATTCTTTAAATACAGCTAATAAGAAAGGAGCAATTTGGAACTAAACATTTTATAAAATTCTTCTGTTAGCCCATCACTACCAGGGGATTTTTTTTCTTTAAGACATTTAATGCATTCAACAATTTCAGGCAGAGAGGTTTTCAACATCACAACAATCTCTAAACTCATTAGAGATTTTGTCTGATTCTGTTGCTATGTTATCTAAAAAGGACTGAATTGGAGATGTAGAGGGAACAGCAGAATATAGCTGTTGATAGAATTTAGTTATATGTTGAGATATTATTTTTGGGTCTGGGATCTGTTATAACAGTGTATAGGATAACAACCTCGGTATGAATGACCTACAATTTATTGGGTTTCACCATTAAGTCTTACTCAAAGTGAAATTCTT
This sequence comes from Scatophagus argus, assembly GCF_020382885.2. Classification (NCBI taxonomy): domain Eukaryota; kingdom Metazoa; phylum Chordata; class Actinopteri; family Scatophagidae; genus Scatophagus; species Scatophagus argus. The sequence continues at coordinate 21,790 of NC_058507.1, read as the reverse complement.
TTCCATCAATGAAGGCTCTGGCTTCACTGAAGTAAGCGCTTTTGCCCTCCTTTCTCGCCTTCTGCACTGCCGGCCACAGACGGCTTCTTGCATCTCTGTCACCTGCGGTGAGATCTTCCTTGAAGCTGTAGTGAAGATTTTTCAGAAAGTCATTTTTTTTGGCACTTTTCCATGTAAGATCCCTTGCCGTTCTGGATGCAAAGCGTATGATGATCGGGCGTGGTTTCACGTTCTTGTCTATTCCAGTCTTCAGCCGTCTGAGTCAATGAGCAATGTTGACCGCTGCCACTACCTCATTCTTCTCTGTGTCTGGAATCACTGCTCTGCAGATTTCTTGAACTTTCTTTTTGACATTCTCTGTTGCATTTTCACGTACCCCATAGAGACGCAGACACCATCCCCCACTGTATCTTTCTTGTTCGTTGACGCTTGCTTCTAGGTCTGCTATCTTCTTTCTCAACTTCATATTTTCCTTTTTCAAAGCATCTCCATCTTGTGTTTTTTCAATTCCATGACATCTCTATGAATGGAAGTCAGAGAGTCACCAATATAAGCAATATCTGTCAAATTTTTCTTTGCCATTTTTTCAAGCTGGTCAGCTCTTTCATTGATTTTGCCAGAAAGGATTTGAATTATGTTGTGTTGCACTTCAAGCAGGGTTGGTTCCATTGATACAGCTGAGGAGTCTTTCTTCAACTTTTTGTTCACTTGTGTCTTAGTTGGGATACCTGGGCTGGACTCACATTCCTCTCCATACATAGCCCTACAAGCGTAGGAGTGAGTTTCATTGATGGTTCTTTATTCTTTGGCAAGATCAGTTTCCATGTCTGCGACGATATCTAGCAGTTCCCATGTTGTCATTTTAGCTAGCAGTATGAGCAGACTGGTAGAAGTTCAAACTTCAGTTGTAAACAGTTTGTTACAAAAAATAAATTCAAATAATGTCTTTAATGAGACATGTAAAAGTCTTCGGTTGTACAAACTGCAGTGTAAAGGGTTGAATTTTGCAAGAATCCCTGTTGCCAGACCTCCGCTGTTGAAAAACCACCTGCTCACAGCGCCATCTTGGCCAGAACTATCTCGGGACATGATTCCTATTGGCAACCACCCTGTAATTATGGACGTGAAGTAACCAACGTCAGTTCCGTAAACACAACCGGCATGTGCTAAAAATAGATCGACACAGATCGTTGCCTACAACATGTGTCATATATAAACCGGCACAGACTGTAACCTGCAGCATGTGCTAAAAATACACTGAAGGTAATATGCAGCGTATTTTAAACATGAGCCGATCGATCTAATGGACATAACATCCGTGATCACGGCAGACGATAATGTTGTGGTCCGTCCCCAAAATCAGTCCCCTGCAAACAAATAATATGTAATGGTCCGTCAGTGGAAAATAATGTAATAAATTTTACATTTATATATCCAAATCACAGAAAAATGAATTAGGGCCCGAATCATATGGGAATGGAATTGTAATTATTTATTTATAAATTTAGGCGTGAATTAAGGAGTGCTTTATTTATTTGTGTGAACAGGAGTGATTAAATGTATTAATTTATTATGGTAAATGAATAAAAATGATCAATTTTTGTCCAGGGTATTAATTTGGATGGGTTGATGTAGTTATTTTAGGACTAAGGGGATAAAAACAGGATGGCAAATTTTGCCATCCTCCTTTTACTGGAATAACTTGGGCTAGGAAGGTGGTAGAGAGATGAAACCAGGTCCTACTCCCCCAAATGTGGCAACGCCCTGTCCAACGGTACCACCCCCGAGTTTGTACGACATATGGTTCCAGAGATACAGCAAATTCCAAATCGTGGTTTGTTTCTATGCCTGAGTGTGTGTGTGTGTATGAGATTGTGTGTCTCTGTGTGTGTATGTCTCTGTGTGAGTGTGTGTCTTTGTGTGTGCGTGTGTGTGTGTCTGTGTGTGTGTGTATGTCTGTGTGTGTGTGTGTGTGTGTCTGTGTGCGTCTCTGTGTGTCTGCGTGTGTGTGTGTGTGTGAGTATATGTCTGTGTGAGTGTGCGTCTCTGTGTGTGTGTGAGTCTGTGTGTGAGTGTGTCTGTGTGCGTCTGTGTGTGTGTTAGGGTAGACTAAGGGGATAAAAGCAGGATGGCAAATTTTGCCATCCTCTTTTACTGGAATAACTTGGGCTAGGAAGGTGGTAGAGAGATGAAACCAGGTCCTACTCCCCCAAATGTGGCAACGCCCTGTCCAACGGTACCACCCCCGAGTTTGTACGACATATGGTTCCAGAGATACAGCAAATCCAAAATCGTGGTTTGTCTCTATGCGTGAGTGTGCATGTCTATGTGAGTGTGCATGTCTTTGTGTGAGTGTGCGTCTGTGTGTGTTTGTTAGGGTTAGGGTTAGCATCCTTTTTTGCAGTTGGCTGTTAGAGGATACTCCATTAGGGTTAGGGTTAGGGTTGACAACAGGTAAGTGGATAGGGATTAGACAGTTAGCTTAGCTTAGCTTATAGTATCAGGGGGCTGGGACAGTGGCCAAGACCCGAGGAGGCACTGGCTGGTTAGGATTGAAGACTGAACTGCCTCCCTCCTGGGAGACAGAGATGCACGGTCCATCACTCGGCAATGACCACTGCCCCAGCCCCTGCTTCAGTTTCGCCTTTGTTATATGAAGTATAAATTTTCTTTTCTTCTGTCCTTCAGTTAGTCTTTGTCTTTCACCTTATCTTTCCCTTACTTTCCTTTAATTGGTCTCTGATTTGAGTTAGTTTTCTTAATTTAGAATTTTGTTCAGTCTTTCTTGACTTGTTATATCTTTCTTGACTTTTCTCACTTTCTTGTGTTTGTTCATTCTCCGTTGTTTATTGTTTTCCTTAGCATGTTGATTAACGACGTTTCGACTTTGTTTTGTCTTCTTCAGGCTTCAACATGCTAGGTTCCCCCCATGGCACCCCCTTGACGATCCTTCCACTCCGAAGATCCGGACCAACTGACCTCCAGGTAAGTATGATCTTTCTTTTTCCTTTTATTTAGGTTTTTCTGTATTTAGTTTAGTTATCGTTAATTTACGCTTTTTATTATTTAGCTTCACCTCGCTAGGGTTAGGGTTAGGGTTGACAACAGGTAAGTGGATAGGGATTAGACAGTTAGCTTAGCTTAGCTTATAGTATCAGGGGGCTGGGACAGTGGCCAAGACCCGAGGAGGCACTGGCTGGTTAGGATTGAAGACTGAACTGCCTCCCTCCTGGGAGACAGAGATGCACGGTCCATCACTCGGCAATGACCACTGCCCCAGCCCCTGCTTCAGTTTCGCCTTTGTTATATGAAGTATAAATTTTCTTTTCTTCTGTCCTTCAGTTAGTCTTTGTCTTTCACCTTATCTTTCCCTTACTTTCCTTTAATTGGTCTCTGATTTGAGTTAGTTTTCTTAATTTAGAATTTTGTTCAGTCTTTCTTGACTTGTTATATCTTTCTTGACTTTTCTCACTTTCTTGTGTTTGTTCATCCTCCGTTGTTTATTGTTTTCCTTAGCATGTTGATTAACGACGTTTCGACTTTGTTTTGTCTTCTTCAGGCTTCAACATGCTAGGTTCCCCCCATGGCACCCCCTTGACGATCCTTCCACTCCGAAGATCCGGACCAACTGACCTCCAGGTAAGTATGATCTTTCTTTTTCCTTTTATTTAGGTTTTTCTGTATTTAGTTTAGTTATCGTTAATTTACGCTTTTTATTATTTAGCTTCACCTCGCTAGGGTTAGGGTTAGGGTTGGGTTAGGGATGGGGTTCATGCAGTCAAATGTGGACCTAAAAAGCACTGGCCTACCGACAAGACTTTAAAATCATAAAATGAAAAAATCAAAGAAACAGGGAAGAAAGACCTGACAAATGACTGTTAAAATGGATCCTGGAGGCCAAGTTAGTAAACCTCATGGAAACTGGGAGCAGAGCATTCATCTGCCAGAATAGGCATGGGGAAAGGCACATCACCCACAACACAGGGGACCCGGGTTCGAATCCCACCAGGAGCAACCAATTTTATTAATAAAAAAAAAAAAAAAAAAAAAAAAAAAGATAAATGGACGTATTAGACAAGGCTGGCCAGCAAGTAAAGTGGCTGTGTGGAACAGCCACAGGGCTGCCACCCAGGAGGTCCAGGTTCGAATCCCGCTGGGGGCCACCAACCTTTTAGAGATGGGCAGCACAGAGAAAAAAAACAAAACAAAAAGCTAACCACTAGATAATAAATACAAGTATTAAACATAGCTAGCCAACGAAATGGGTGGCTGTGTGGAGCAGTCACCGGACTGTCACCCAGGGGACCGGGGTTCGAATCCCGCCGAGGGCCATCAACTTTTACAGATGGCTTGCACAGAAAACAGAAAACAACTCACTAAGATAGTAAGTATAAGTTTTGAGCAGGATTGGTCAACAAAATGGGTGGCGATATGGAACAGCCACAGGGCTGCCACCCAGGGGATCGGGGTTCGAAACCCGCTGGGGGCCCCAACTTTTGCAAGTGGGCTGCACAGAAAAAAAACAAAAATTAAAACATTGAGATGACAAGTAGAAGTATTAAGCAGAGTCAGTCAACACAATGGGTGGCAGTGTAGAACAGCCGCAGGACTGCCACCCAGGGGACCGGGGTTCGAATCCCGCTGGGGGCCTGCGACTTTTGTAAACAGATTGCACGGGGGAAAAAAAGAAAGGGGGGAGGAAAAGAGTTAGGAATGTAGGATTGGGGTTAGGGGTCACAAATTAGGGAAAGTATCGGGAACCAAGGTAGGGTTGGGGTTGGGAAACATAAACTAAGGAAAGATTCGGGGATTAAGGTTAGGGTTGGGGTTAAGGGGCCTGGGTTGGGGTTAGGGGTCAGAAATGAGGTCTGGGGTTGGGGTTAGGGATCTCAAATTAAGGTAAGGATCGGGAATCAAGGGTTAGGGTTAGGGTAGGGTTAGGGAGAGAAAACTGAACCCTCCTCTGAAAAGAGGAGGGAGGTGCTCGGTCCATCCACCCAGAAGACCCTCCATAACCCCGATCCCTTTGGGGTGGGTCAGTGCGTTGGCGCCTACGGCCATACCGCACCGTTGTCCACCCCTGATCCATTTTTAGATTATTTATTTATTTATTTATTTATTTTTTATCAAATATATTTATTGTTGTTTTTAATAAAAGTTATTTATGTTTTTAAACAACTAAGGAAGGCTTTCCCCAAAGTTTGGGAAAGTGAAAAATGTTTTTAATTGTTCTTTTTAATAAAATAAAATGAAATGAAATTGTTTTTATCCAAAATGTAAACTTAAAGTGCTTTCCAAAAAATAGGAAAGAAAAAAATGAAATTAAATATGTGCCAATAAACAAAACAAAAGCGACGTTTCGACCTCCGTAGGTCTTCCTCAGGCTGTGGCACAAGAGAGGCAATGTTGCTGAAGTAGTGCGTGATGTTGCCTCTTCGCTCTCCAAACTCAAAGTGTGGAAAATTAATTATTAGGGTTAATGTTAAGGGTTACAATTAGGGTTACAATTAGGACTGGATAGAGGTAAAGTTAGGGTTAGGGCCAAAAATAAGGATAGGGTTAACATACTGGTAATACAAAGACTTAGGGTTGGGGTTATAACATAAGGTTAGGATTAGGGTTAGGGGTTAGGGTAGGGTTAGGAGAAAGGGAAGGAACCCAACCCCCCACTCTGTGGGAGGAGGGAAGTGCACGGTCCTTCCCCCAGCGCATTCCCCCTCCGCGGTCCCATGATGCCCGCTGGCGTTGAGGTGATGGTGGGCGAGCAGGTAGGTTTTGGGAGCGCCCACCTCGTCTCCCATACCAAACAGTAGTCCACTCATTTCGAGTGGACATCATTCCTTTTCAATTTGAATTTTTAATGAACTGTTTATTTATTTTTTTCAACTATTTTTTAAATTTTTTTAATTTTTTTAAGTTTTATTTTTTTAACAACAATGAACTGTGTTTTTTTAACTTTTTTATCTAACCAATGAACTGTACTTTTAACAATGAACTGTATTCCTAATCAAAATAACAAACTAAAACAACAAACTAAAATAAAAACACTTTTAAATTTTTTTTAATATATGAAAATAAATGAAATAAAAATTATTTTTTAATTCAAAAGGCCGAACCAAAAAATGTGCCCCAGCAACGTTTCGACCCTGTTGGGGTCTTCTTCAGGCCTGGGCACAACAAAATCAATGCGCAAAGCAATCTGCAAGCTGACAACTCCAAGTGCTCCTGTCTCCTCGCAGGTCAGAGTCAGAATGAGGCTCCTCAACTGTGTTGCTCAATTTTACTCAACCCCTCCCATCCAGTTTTCTGAAGTTCAGAATTTCCCTTTTACCTTTTTCCCTATTTTATCTTCTAATGAAATGTTTTTAACCCTTTATGTAATTACATTTTTTAATTGTATTTAACATTTTTAAACAGCTTATAAATTTATATTTAGAAACTTTTAACACTAAAAATTAATATATTATTGTATTTATTCAAATTAATATTATTTAAATTGTAGTTATAATATAAAATTAAACATAATATAAGGATTGGGGAAAGGGGTGTGGTTAGGGTTTAGGAAAAAGGGTGTGGTTAGGGTTAGGAAAAAGAGGGTGTGGTTAGGGTTAGGGAAAAGGGGCGGGGTTAGGGTTAGGGAAAAGGGTGTGGTTAGGGTTAGGGAAAGGGGGCGGGGTTAAGGTAAGGGAAAAGGGGTGTGGTTAGGGTTAGGGAAAAGGGGCGGGGTTAGGGATAGGGAAAAGGGCGGAGTTAGGGTTAGGGGTAAAGGGTAGGATTATTGTAAGGGACA